>NC_090815.1:135708981-136012012 GCF_000390325.3 Nicotiana tomentosiformis | reverse complement strand
AAATATTTAAAATTAATCTTAACTTTTACATTTTCCTTTTTATTTTATCATTATTTTTATCTTCTATAAATCACCTATGATGCTACTATTGGTGAACACTCATTTGAGCTCTGTGCAACCATTTCTAGGGTGCTTCAGGTAAAACAATATTAAAAGAAACTAACTCTATGTTCTAAATGTCCTCAATGAATTTATATGATTAAGTTTATCATCTGCCCATGAGTGAACATTTTAATACCTTCAAACGTAGTTACAGTTTTAATGTTTATATTTAAGCTCCTTTCCTTTCAATTTTTGCCTAAATATTCCTCCAGTTCTCTTCAGATTTTTCAATTTCATGGCGGATGAAATAGCTAGATTCTTCTTTGACAAAAAAAGAATTTTGAAAGATGATGGATAGTAGTCTTCGAAACAGAGAGCGTGCGTATTTCAGAAGGCGCGTTGTATTTTGACTTACGGATATTTAATTAGTATTGCGGTACTCACATGGTTGATAGACTGCTGATATTCAAATTTTTTCAAGTGGCACGGAAGAACTTTTAAAGTATTTTTTGTGGGATGATTGTGTATGAGAGAGGTGTTAGGCATTCGGGCGGTGGAGATGGAATCATATGGTGATTCGCGTGTTCTATGGATTTGGAGATTTGGGAGTTTTGAGGAGCAAATTATTTCATGGTGCTCGACTGTGAAGTTGTGGCCGGAGCTAGCCAGATGATAGGATGTATTGTGATTCAGTCATTATGGATTTCCGGAGGGATTTTTAATCTATTTATGGGTAACCCGAGTTGATTTGGGGGCAGTTCTCTCATTCGAGTCATCTTACATGACTGAATATATTTGAATTGTTGCGTATGTGTCACGACCCCAAATTAACCCTCCGTAAGGTGTCGTGATGGCACCTAGTCTTTACGACTAGGTAAGCCTAATATTACGAAAAATATAAAGAAAACACAATATTTTAAAGATAAACAGCATATTATAAATAGCCAAGAGTAGTACCACTCGGCATATACAAAATAATTTCCCAAGACCCGGAATATCACTAAGTCACAAGCTGCTATAATCTATGTAGCTCTATATAAAAAGATAATAAAGAAAGTCTCTAGGCGAGGGAGTAGAAGGGTACTCCGAAGATCTGCGGACGCAAGCAGTGGTACCTTGAAGTCTCCTAAACTCAGCAGCACGCACTAACCCCGAGGCTGATAGCTCGCACCTGGATCTGCACATGAAAACATGTGCAGGGAAGGGCATGAGTACACCACAATGGTACCCAGTAAGTGCCAAGCCTAACCTCGGTCGAGTAGTGACGAGGTCAGGTCAAGGCCCTACCGGAGTAAATATAATAAATTAAACAGAAAAAAATATAAGTAAAATTTATGGTAACACAGTTAAAGAGATTCTCAAAAATTTAACAGTTAAGGGAGCCCTCGGCTCAAAACAAGGTAAACACAGTGGAAAATCTCCCGAGATACTGTCCCGTAGTTCCGAATGAATATGCAGTACAAGGGGATCTCCCGGAATACGTCTGTAGTCCCAAAGTAAATATGCAGTGCTAGGGGATCTCCCGGAATACGTCTGTAGTCCCAAAGTAAATATGCAGTGCTGGAGGATCTCCCGGAATACGTCCGTAGTCCCAAAGTAAATATGCAAGACAGGGGGATATCCCGGAATACGTCTGTAGTCCCAAAGTAAATATGCAACGCAAGATGAAATGGTAGGTATGGTATCGAGTTATACAGTTTATACTGAACATAGATAAGGAAAATAAGGATTTAACTAAGCATGGCGCACAGAATGTCAAATAGGCAGTTAAAACACGTAAGCATGCTTTTCTAGTCTAAACTAAACAATTAAACATATTAGTACAATTTAATAAGAGAAACAATTTATGATTTAAAAAGGATAAACAGGATTTTTGCAATAACAACCCATGTATGTACTCGTCACCTCATGTACACGGCGCCCACACACCAAATAATATCAAGATATCCTAAGGGGAAAGTCCCCAACACAAGGTTAGGCAAGCCACTTACCTCGAACCGCTCAAATCAACTCGATATCACGTTCTTGCCACGAGTATCCGACTCCAAATGGCCCGAATCTATTCAAATTAATTTCATAATGTAAATATAACTACAAGTAACTAATTTAACTAATTAATTCGAAGCTATAGCGTGAAATTAGAAAAAATGCCCAAAAAATCTCCCCGGGCCCACGTCTCGGAATCGGGTAAAAATTATAATTTATGAACACCCATTCACTCACGAGTTCACTCGAACAAAAATCATCTAAATCCGACGTCAAATTTCCATTCAAATCTCAGACTTTCGATTGGGGAACCTTTTCCCCCATTTCCAAACTTTTACCCTCAATTTCCTTAATTAGACTAGCAAAACAACAATAGATTATTGTATTATGATCAAAATAGAGTTAGAATTTGTTACCCAATAGTTCTTCTTCAAAATCCCTCGAGAAATCGTCTCCCACCGAGCTCCAAATCGAATTTTGTGTTATGAAATTTCAAACCCTCGAAATCTCCTTTTCTACCCAGCGATTTCTGCATCTGCACTCATGGGGCCGCATTTGCGGTCCCGCACCTGCGGAAAAATCAACGCAGGTACGAAAGCCAGTTATTGGGCTGGGTCTGCATCTACGATCCCTGGGTCGTATCTGCGACCCCTGGGCCACATCTGTAGCTCCCCTTCTGCGGACGACCAGCTGCACCTGCGAGCCCAGCATACCCCTGTCCATTTCCGCATTTGCGAACTCCCAAGCGCACCTGCGAGTTCGCACTTGTGGACTCCCCTCCTCATGTGCGAAAACTCCAGAACCAGCAATGCACCAGATTTTCCTAAGTCCAAATTTCTTCCCGTTAAGTATCCGAAACACACCCGAGGCCCCCGGGACCTCAACCAAAGATGCCAACCAATCCTAAAATACCATACGAACTTAGTCGAGCCTTCAAACCACATCGAACAACACCAAAATCATGAATTAAGCACGGATTCAAGCCTAAGAACTAAGAATTTTCCAAATTCTACAAACGACGCCGAAACACGTCAAAACTAGTCCGGATGACCTCAAATTTTACAAACATATCTCAAATGACACTATGAACCTACAGCCACTTTTGGAATTCCATTCTAAGCTCGATATCAAAATTTCCACTATCGGCCGAAATTGCCGAAAAACTAACTTTCGCCAATTCAAGCCTAAATCTACTACAGACCTCCAAAACACATTTCGGATGCGCTCCTAACCCCAAAATCACTCAACGGAGCTAACGGAGTCAACGGAATTCCATTCCGGATCCGTCTTCACACAGTTCCGATTACGATCCAAACTCTAAGGCAAACTCACAACTAGGGACTAAGTGTCCCAAAACTCTCTGAATTCCATAACCAATCACTCCGGCAAGTACCAAAAGTAGGAACAATTATGGGGAAAGTAGATATTAGGGGATCGTGGCTCTAATTCTCAAAACGACCAGCCGGGTCGTTACAGTATGGGTGCACGGATGGCACGGGTTGTGGCTCTAAGTTATATTGGTGTGGCATATCTGTAGAATAGATGTGCTTAGTAAAATAAGGTCATTGGACCTGGAATGGGTACTATAAGGTTTGAAACGGTATATTCGGGAGGATAATATTGAAATTCGGCTTAGAAATCGATTATGGTTCTGGTTGGGGCGAGAGAGCTCCATGACTTGTTGATCTGATAAGGGGTCTTGATATTTCTGCGTGTTTCTTTTATTATCAACAGTATACAAAGGTTTTGGGATGAAGTTTGGTTCGATATGGGGTTTAATACTAGTACTTGGTTGGTTTTGGAGTAGTTACTTTGATCAAGAATGGTGCTACGAGCATGCGAGTTGTGTAATATGCTGGGTGATTATATCTGTGGTTATAGTTATAGCTCGATGCAGCTTGTTCGGACTTATACAATGTGTAGATGTGAGATTCAGGTCTTGAGAAGAATTTTGGATGTTAGAAATTTGGTTCCATGGGTTTTAGGCTAAGGTTAAATTAACGATTTTTAGTTATGTTGTGTGGTCAGGCCTATATAGAATAGGTTGACGTGAGATCACCGCGAGTACGTGTGTGGTAAGATGGAATAGTAATTTGATGGCTTGGAACCAACTCTTGGCACGTTCGAGGACGAACGTATGTTTAAGTGGGGGAGAATGTAACGACCCGACTGGTCGTTTTCAGTATTACAATCCCGTTTCCCTATTTACTGCTCAAATTGGTCTTTACAGTTGTTGTGTGACTTTCTGGGGCAATTGGTTCAGGTCCGGTGAGGTTTTGGAATGAATTGGAACACTTAGTTCCAAGGTTTAAAGCTTAAGTTAAAATAGTGACCAGATGTCGACTTATGTTTAAACGACCTCGGAATTTAATTCTGATGATTCCAATAGCTCTGTATGATGATTTTGGACTTAGGAGTGTGTCTAGAAAATTATTTGGAGGTCCGTATTGGAATTAGGCTAGAAATGCCGAAAGTTGAATTTTTGGGAAGTTTGACCGGGGGGTTGACTTTTTGATATCGAGGTCAGAAGCCGATTCTGGAAATTGGAATAGCTTCGTTATGTCATTTATTACTTGTGTGCAAAATTTGAAATCATTCCGGATTGATTTGATGTATTTCGGCACAAGATATAGAATTTGAAAGTTCAAAGTTCATTAGACTTGAATTGAGGTGTGATTCATAGTTTTAGCATTGTTTGATGTGATTCGAGGCTTCGATTAAGTTCGTATGATGTTTTAGGACTTGTTGGTATAATTGGTTGCGGTCCCAAGGGGGCTCGGGTGAGTTTCGGGATGGTTTCGAACCATTTCTAGGCCATTTTTAGTTGCTGGTTTTTGCCTACAGAGGTGTGCATCGCGATCGCGAACATTTGGTCGCGTTCGCGAAGAGCAAACAGCAGTTTGGAACCTTGTGAATCGCGATCGCGGAAGCTCTTTCGCAATCGCGTAGAACAAAATCTCTGTAGTACTGACCCGACTTTGGAAGCTTATATCTCGCAATCTATAAGGAATTTGGAGATGATCCAAAAATGAAAGTTGTAGCTCTTGATGTTTAGTTTGCAGAAATGTAAACCGATTTTCATTTGGAGTTGTGTGCAAAAGGTTGTGGTGGATACACTATAGGCTGTCTGGGAAGAGTTTGGAAATCTCTGTTGCACAGGGCTGACTTTGGAAGCTTATATCTATCAATCTACAAGGAATTGGGAGATGAGCAACAAATGCAAGTTATAGACCTCTATGTCTAGTTTTTCGAAAGTTAAACCATTTGCAATTTGGAGTTTTGTACAAAATAGTTTGGCCATTATACTAGAGGTTATTTGAAAGAGTTGGGGAGTTTGTTTTTCGCGATCACGAAGCCTTCTCTACGATCGCGAAGAGCAATTTTGGGGCTGAAAATTTTTGTGCTTCGCGATCGCGAAGAGTAAATGCCTGGACAGAAGATATATTTTGAGGTTTCGGCCATTTTAACATATTTGGAGCTATGGAGCTCGGATTGAGGCGATTGTTTAGGCTATTTTCACCATATGAATTGGGGTAAGTGATTCTAACTCGGTTTTGGTTAAATTACATGAATCTATTATTAGTTTTATCAACAAATTAGTGTTTTGGGTTGAAAATAGTAAAAAAAATCATAGACTTTAATTGAGGATTTGAAGGCCGAGTTGTGGTTGGATTTGAGTAATTTTGGTATGGTTAAACTCGTGGTTGAATGAGGGTTCGGATTTTGTGAGTTTTATCGGATTCCGAGACGTGGGCCCCACGAGTGATTTTTGGGGCGTAATTTTGGATTTTTAAAAAATATTAGTATTTTGATATGGAATTAATTCCTATAATTTGTGTGGGCCTAATCAAATTAATTGTGACTAGATTCGAGCCATTTGGAAGTTGATACGCGCAGAATGGAATTTCTGTAGCATTGCTTAGCTTGCTCGACATTGGATTTGGATTGTTCGAGGTAAGTAACTCTTCTAATCTTGGAGCTG
This sequence comes from Nicotiana tomentosiformis, assembly GCF_000390325.3. Lineage (NCBI taxonomy): Eukaryota > Viridiplantae > Streptophyta > Magnoliopsida > Solanales > Solanaceae > Nicotiana > Nicotiana tomentosiformis. The sequence goes on along the minus strand of NC_090815.1, from coordinate 136,006,002 downwards.
AGGATATGAACCCTGAATATATGTATTATGTGAATTGTTAGGAGGTGACGCACATGCTAGGTGACGGGCATGTGGGCGTGCACTGTAGAAATTGTGGCATAATTGTTTTGTGGAATTTTGTAATTAAATAATCTTGGCATTCTCTATGTGGTTTTATGTGTTAAAGAAATTGAGCTGAAAAGCATATTAAAAATTATGTTGAGGTTGTGTGCCAGTATTTTGGGACCCACATAGGTCATATTGTTGTGAATTATTTGTTTACATTAAAAATGCATACTCAGTCATATTCATTTCATTACATATTATATCTCAGTCTCTGTTGTTATTCATTGATACATCATATCATTATTTTTGGGCTATTCTCATGACATTGTGAGCCCATGAGAGAGAGACTGGAGAGATTGATGACTGAGGGAGGCCGAGGGCCTGATTGTGAGGATATGTTTGGGATCGGGCTGCACGCCGCAGCAGGCCATGTTGGCTTTATATATATTATTACTATTATATGGATCGGGGCTGCTCGCCTGCAGCAGGCCTTATTGTCTTATTATGGCACGTGAGTTGTCTGTGCGGATTCTGATATGATATTATAGCACGTGAGTTGTCCGTGTAGATTATAGCGCTTCGGCTGTAGGAGCCCCTCCGGAGTCTGTACACACCCCTAGTGAGCGCAGGTACCTACTAAGTCCGAGTGCTGAGTGCTGAGTGACTGAGAGGCATGAGTGATTGTGAGGTATACCCGATGGGCTGTTTACGAGTGATTGTGAGGTATGCCCGAGGGGCTGTTTACGAGTGATTGTGAGGTATGCCCGAGAGGCTGTTTACGAGTGATTGTGAGGTAAGCCCGAGGGGCTGTATACGAGTGATTGTGAGGGCTGCCCGAGGGGCTGTTATATGATTTTATCACTTAGTTGCATCGCATTGGCATGCACACATGACATACATGCATAGAGATGTATTTTTCTCATGCTGTACAATATCACATCATTCATCATTTTTCACACATTTTTGACAGATGGGCATAGTGATGCATTTGTTTTTACACGGGCTATCTGGAAAGAAAAAGAAACATCTCATTTATTATTGAAAGGATTTTTGGGGAAAATAATTGTTTTCAAACTTATTCATATTTTGGCAACTTCGGTAAACGATTTTGATTTTCACTGATGTACTTGAAAGGAAGAACTATATTTTTTTGAAATCATGATTTGGCTGAGCATTTTATCTCTGAGTTACTTCTGGTATTATTTGTTTTATGTTGTTATGGACTATTTTAGACTATTAGTTTTGGACCCGACCTTGGTGGAAGCTCGTCACTACTTTCAACCTAAGGCTAAGTTTGTTACTTACTCAGTACATGGAGTCGGTTATACTGATACTACACTTCTGCACATTGCGTGCAGATGTTGGCTGTTGTTGTTGCTGTGCTCGATGGTTGCGGGATTTGAAGATGTACATGCGTTTCTATTGTAGCTGTCTCTTGTTCATGGTAGCCTTAGATTTATAAAAGCTCTGTTTATGTACTATTCAAACAGACTATGTATTCATTTCATTTCCGTTTTGTAAACTCTATTATTAGAAACTCATGATTTGTACTACCAGTTCTTGGGGATTGTATAAGATTAAGATCTTTATTTACTTAAATTACTTTAATAATGGTTATTGGAATTGGATAATTGAAAGTTGGCTTACCTAACGGGTTGGGTTAGATGTCATCACGACTAGTTAGATTTTGGGCCGTGACATAAACTAACTATAAAAACAAAACAAATAAAAAAAGGAGAATAAGGATTCAATAAAAGGGCTGAAGCCCATTCTGTGGAAACATAAAAAAAAAAACGAAAGAAAGAAAGGGTAAAAAGGGTCGAAGCAGAAGCTTCAGAAAACGCAAAAAGAATTTCAAAAGGAGAAGAAGAAGAAGAAAAAGGCTGGAACCAAACCTTGAGAAATCTTAAATACGCACTGGTTCTTACGGGTAATACTCGAATTTCTCATCTGGATTCTTTTCTTCTGGTAATTCTTTTTGCCCTCAATTCATATATTTGAAGGATTTCACAAGGTATAATAAATTTGATACCAATAAGAGTTACTTTGGAAAAACTATGCAATTGGAAGTTGGTCAATATTACTGTAGGATAAGTTCACTTGGAAAAAAGAAGGGTATTGATGTATTTGTACTTAAACTAGTCTCATTAATTGTATTGCAATGACAATATCGTATTTGGGTTTGAATGTGGTAAGTCCGGTATTGAGTACAAAAGATAAGTACCAATTAAGAAGAAATATTATGGATAGTAATGTTATTTTAGTTTCAATTTATACACATGATTAAGGGAATTGAACAGTAAAGGGAATAAACCATATAAATACCTTTTTTATTTAAAAGATTTCGAACTAATTTAAATTACTCATATGTGGGTAAATATAAATTCACAAATTAAGACTCAAACATGAACCCCGATGATTGGGTATTCTAAATTAGCTATGAATTAGCCTAAACAAGAAAATTAACATGAGATCGATATTATGTAATTATAGATTGATTGGAGGAATTTGTACGAATTGCTCGAGGCGAAGCATTTGGTATTTCGGCACGAGTACTATGAGTAGTAATCTTACCACAATTTGTGTTTTCATAACTTGCATGATTTATACATGATTTTTAATATGAATATGTTATCGATTATTTTGAGTTGCATGTGGGACAAGTCTTTTACTCGATATGATACCGAAATAGTTATTTGGGATGATTACCGTTGTTTTAAATATTTTCGTTGTCACTAGATATGTTTTATCGTTACTTAAAATTACTGTTATCGAAATGAAATTTCATGATTTGATAAGAACCGATATGCCCTACATTATTTTAAAATATTTTCTTACAAGTATATAGGGATTACAAAGACAAGTATAAATGGGAGTAGACTTTGAAGGATCCCGTAGCTAACAGCGGGTTCGTTAGACCTGGTACACCTTGTAATTACAGATTACCGTTATAGCCCTCGCTAGTGGGAAGGTAGAACTAGCATATCGTTACCGATTTCCCTCGAGTAGGGACTACCGTTATATTTGACTTCTTGCGAAGAAGTCCACAGTTACACCGATTATATGATCTGTTCATTGAAACCTCCCAAATGTGAATATTGATATTATACTGTGGTTACCGAACTTATTACTAAATTGTTAATTGTATTATACTACAAGAAAAACATGATGAGACTGAAAATTATTTATTGTTTCTGAAAGAGCATTCTTATGTTATTTTCTGTTTGATATACTAGCATGTTTTCTGACTTGTCCCCAATAAAAATGGTTGCGGTTAAGTGTTATTACTCACTGATCTAGCGACTCACTCTCCGTTTTTTTTTTACAGAGACAGCAGTTGACGCGAGCGAGGATTTCGTTAATTAGAGCGCACGTGTTGATAGTTCTTACTGAGCCTTACACTTGTTTGCGTGGGCGGAGATTTTATTTATTGCTATGGTCCTTTATTTGAACTCTTAGAGTCGCTCCATAGTCATTCTTTTAGTGTCATGAGTATTTTTTGTTATTATAGACTTATGTTGAGTATCGCTCTTTATTATCAAAGTTGGAGATAAATTAGTATTTCTAGCTGTTAGTAGGTTAATGGTAGATATTTATTTAGGTTAATTGATATAGTTATTGTTGTTTGGATTAATATTAGGATATTTGGTTGTTGATTTGAGACAGAAAAATTTTTGGGATAGTCCAAAAACAGGGAAAATTCTGTCTGATTTTCTGTAAATACCGATGAGGCTTACTTGGAGGCACTTGCTCCTAAGTGCTGGTCATGATCCTAAATTGAGTCGTGACAATTTTTCCATGTGAATTCTTGTTGGTGTGCTATTTTTTATCTTTTTTCGTTTTAAAGGGATGGCATCTCATTTAGTCAGTTCACTGAATAGATGCACATTTTATCCAAATTATCGTCGCCTAGCACATGGATAAGTTGCTTGAATTTCTATTCTTTAATTCCGTTGTCTGAGGCAAATTATGAAAAATACATTGACTATGATGTTGGGCTCGTGCTTAGCACGGGCATACATATCTAGTTTATGAAGAAGCTTCTCTACAAGTGCTTGGTCATGGCTCACACATTTTAAATATCGGTATATCACATTTTTTATTCTAAATTAATTTACCCAATTAAATATTAATTTAAGAATATTGTTTTGAGACATTATTATTGTAACTAACAGAATGAATCAACCTCCATTGAAGGAGGTTGAGCTTGAGCTCTCATCGTGAGAGGAGAAGCTTGTGGACAGAAATGAAATTGGGGGAAAATAGTGTACTTTCCTATTCAGCTTAAGTGAGTCTTATACACGTGAGAAGAGGAAAATAAAGAAAGTAGACTACTAATTACCAAACTACCCCTGTAACTAACTCAACCACTAACCTCCTAAGTCTAGTAACTAACTAACATTAATGTAACATAAATAACACCAACTATACTACTACACTTGACAATATTCAATAATCTCAATACCCCCCTCAAGTTGGAGGTGATGAACTCACAACCAACTTGCCAAGAAGATCATAATGCTTGATCCATGTAAGTCATTTTGTTAAGATGTCTACCAGTTAGTTGTGAGTAGAAATATGATGAAGTGTAATCAAACCATCATGCAGCTTGTCTCTCACAAAGTGACAATCTACTTCTATATTTTTTTTTCTTTCGTGGAACACAGGATTCCTAGCAATGTGCACAGCAGCTTGACTGTCTCAGAAAACTGGAATGGGGGCATCACATGAGACTATTAATTCTTCTAGTAATCGTTTGACCCATACCAACTCACCAACCACCTTCCTCAATGACATGTACTCTGCGTTTGCAGAGGACAATGAGATAGTGGTTTGTTTCTTTGATTTCCAACTGATTGGGCTGTCTCCAAGGAGTACAAGATACCCACTCACAAACCTCCTGGAATCAGGGCATGCAGCCCAATCTGAATCACAGTAGGTTGTGACGTCATAAGAAGGAACATTAGATAGAAAAATGCCTAAGGTAGGATCAGCCTTTAGGTATCTAAGGACATGTATGGCAGCTTTGAGATGGGGTTCTCTTGGTGCTTTTATGAACTGACTTAAGTGTTGCACATTGTATGCAATGTCTAGTCTTTTGTTTGTGAGGAAATTGAGCTTCCCAATCAGCTTCCTATAATATGATGGACCAGACAACAAGGTACCTTCTTCAGCTTGAGTTTGGTTGATGAATCAAGTAGAGATGAAACGGGAGAATAACCCAAATAGTCATATTCTTTTAATAGATCAGTGGTGAATTTCCTCTGAGAAATTAGTACTCCATCATTCTTGTAAAGCATATCTAGGCCCAAGAAATAGTGCAGCTTGCCAAGTCTTTTATTCTAAAATGATTGTGCAAAAATGTCTTTAGTGCTGCGATTTCTTTAAGGTCAGTACCAGTAAGGATCATATCATCAACATATATTGCCACAAAAACTTATGAATCACCTTTTTTCTTATAAAATAAAGAGTAGTCATTTGCTGAGTGCCTAAAGCCTCTAGAGTGTAAGGATTTTGCCAGCTTATCATACCACTGTCTACTGGCCCATTTGAGGCCATATAAGGACTTCCTTAGTATGTACACAAGTGATGTATCCTCCACCATCAGACCTTGTAAGATTTGCATATACACTTCCTCATGTAGATCTCCATGGAGGAAAGCATTGTTCACATCCAGCTGATAGAGATCCCATCCTCTCTTTACTGAAGCTGATTAAGGTACTAACAGTAGTCATCTTCACTATTGGAGAAAAGGTTTCTGTGTAATCAACTCCAGCCTCTTGTGTGTATCATTTTACCACAAGCCTTTCCTTGTATCTTTTCACACTTTCATATACTTTGTACTTGATTTTGTACACCCACCTGCACCCTATAGCTTTCTTTTCTGCATGTAAATTAGCTAAATCTCAAGTATGATTAGTATATAAAGCTTCAAACTCTTGTGTCATTACTACTTGCCATGCAGGATTCATAGGTGTCTCCTCATAGAGCTTAATTCATACTCATGTGAAATATTCTTTATCAACTGCTGACTGTCATGGCTTAAACCATTGAAGGATACAAAATGACTGTTGGTAAAAAGGGCAGTGAGTGATGTGGATGAAGAGGGAACTGGTTGATGTTCAGGACTTATACTATTACTTGAATGGTTATGTAGTTGTAGATTTGGTAGAATACACACATAGTCTTTAAGGTGAGAAGGAGTGATGAGTGTTTTGCATGATCTCCTATGTTGTATAGGATTAGGTTGGTTATTATCAGGTTCCGTATGATGTATTTGCTCTAGGGGCAATACATGTGTTTCTGAATGACTTCCAGTTATAGGACTATCAGTATGGGTTCTGTTGTCTGATTTTGGACTATCAGTATTTGTAACTTGGGATTGTGTATCTTCAGATATAGGACTACTAGTGGCAGAAGTTGATGCATTCTATCAACAGTACAATGATCATCAGAATTATTCACTATGGCGTTTGGACATGAAGAATTAGAATTTACCATATGCAAGACAGAAGGAAAGGAAGAATGTTCAGGTAAAATGACAAAAGGAAATACATCTTCATGGAGAAAAACATCTCTAGATACATGTACCCTCTTTGTGGCTAGGTCCAAGACCTTATATCCTTTCACCCCAAAGGGATAGCCTACAAAGACATTAGGAGTAGCCCTTGGCTCAAATTTATCTTTGTGTGTCTTGAGTGTGGTGGTGTAACATAAGCAACCAAAGCTTTTAAGGTGTGAGTAGATTGGTTTTCTATTATAAAGAAGCTCAAAAGGGCATTTATGATTAAGGACTGGAGGGTAATCTGTTTATCAGGTAAGTGGCAGTTAGGATACACCCCCCCCTCCCCCCAATATCTCATTGGTAATTTAGATTGATAAAATAGGGCCCTTGAAATTTCTAGTAGATATTTGTGTTTTCTTTCTACCACACATTTTATTATGGTATGTATGGACAAGTTTTATGGTGAATTATGCCTTTATCTTGAAAAAATAGCATGGCCTCAGTATTTATAAATTCTAGCCCATTGTCAGTTCTAACAGCTTTGACTGAAGAATTGAACTGGTTTTCAATCATAGAAATGAGAGCTTTAATGGCTTGAAAGGTGTTGCTTTTACTACTTAGAAGATGTGTCCAGGTTGATCTGCTAAAGTCATCAACCATGGTAAGAAAATATGTGTAGTTATCATGTGTGGCTATGTGATAGGGGCCCCATAAATCTCTGTGTAAAAGTTCAAAGATTTTGGTAGTGGATGATGTTTTCTAGGGAAATAGTAGTCTTGTGTGCCTTGCCATGGGGCAGACAGAACAGAGAAAAGACTGTTTTGGAGAAAATTAACAGATATGGTGTCATGGGGCATACAGAACAGAGAAAAGGTTATTTGGGAGAAAAATTAACAAGTATGGTAGATATCCTTCTCATTTTCATAAAGGGTATATGACCTAGTCTGTTATGCCACAGATGTTCAACATTGTCCCCATGAGATGCAATAGATGACAGAAAAGAATGTATACTAAAGGAGGACTCAATTTTATTTCTTGAATAAAGGTTATTACATTGTTGAGTGAATGTGGTGATCTATTTACAATTGACAATGAATGTAAAGGCAGATTGTGACTCTATCCTCTATTTACAACATCAACTTATGCAGGAAAACATGAATGGGAACAAATAGTTGAAGGAATAGAAGATACACTAGACTTTGGACAACTGTGACACTTTGAGCATAGGAAGTACAAACCACTCCTTGCTTTACCAATCTCCAGAGGCCTCTTCATTGAAGGGGTCTGCATCATGCAAAGATATTTGCTGAATTAACTATGCAATTGAGATAGTCTGTTAAAGAGTGAATAGAGATGAGGTTGTATTTGAAACTAGATACATACAACACTCTAACTAAAGTTAACATTGGACCAAGAAATGCATCCCCAATTTCTGTCACTTTTACCCTATATCTATTAGGTAGTGTAACTAGAAAGGGATAAGATAAGGTTCTAATGTTATTCAGAAAATATTTCCTATAAGTCATGTGATTTGAAGCCCCACTATATAATATCTACAGTCAGTAACTGATTTAGAGCATTTACATATAGTGGTTTCAGCAATCTCTTTATAAGTAGAACAAGCTAGAATACTTGCAAAGTTTGCAGCTCCACAAGCTATGTTGTTTAAGCTTTCCCCTGTGTTCCTTCCTGGAAATTTCTCCAATAGGCTGAGCAACTGATTGTACAACTCCTTTGTCAAGTGCTGAAATCCCTAATCATGAGTTCCACCTTCAACTTCTTCACATTCTGTATGAACATTTGCAGCAGATGATGCATTCCTCCCTTTAGTGAACTTGAAATCCTGTGGAAAGCCATATATCCTATAGCAATTATCCCTGGTGTGCCCTTGCTTTTTGCAATAGTCATAGAACAATCGAGACTTAGCAGGTGGATAGATTTACTTGTTTGAATTGTATGAGTTATGGGCAGCACTATTTCCTCTTTGATTGTAATTTGTCCTAAACTTGTTATTTCCAGGTCCATTTACATTATGAAGTGGACTCCATAACCAGTCTGTTGCTTGGCCTGACTTCTCTCTGCTTCTCTTCCTGAATGAGAATGGAGAATGCATGTGCTATACTGGGCAGTGGATTCATCATGAGTATATTTCCTTTCACTACTGTGTAGACTTCGTTTAAGCCTATTAGGAACTGAATCAATCTTCGATCCTGCTCAGCCTTGTGCATATTGGCCTTTGCACCACAAGTACATTGACAATTGCATTGTGCATGTGCATTCAGGGTATTTAGTTCCTCCCAAAGCCTTTTCATTTTTGTGTAATAGCATGTGATGTCCAAAGCCCCTTGTCTAAGGTCGTTAATTTCCTTCTGTAATTGTTATAATTTTGCTCCATTAGTTTGATCATATCTATCTTCCAGTTCTTGCCATAATTCCTTGGAATCACTAACATATTATAGACTATCAGCTATGTCCTTTGAAAGTGAGTTTAGGATCTACTATGTGACCATATCGTCGCATCGAAACCACTAATCCGCCTTAGGTACTCTTTTAAGTCTGTGTAAGGCGGAGGGAATGAAGGGACCTGCAGGAGGCTGAAAAGCTGTAGTGCGCTAGCGCTAGCGAGTTAGCGCAACAACTTATGCCCATTGATCATAAGTCGTATCATCAACATTAGGTTTCTTACATTTCCCCATAATGAATCCAACCTTGTTCTTCACCGATAATGCTCTGAGAACTCCTCTTCTCCAAGATATATACCCAGTTCCATCGAAGGCAACAGGTATTAGTGTCGTTCCGGTACTCCCCGACGGGTGCATGTACAGCGGGTTGGTCGAGTCCAAATTATTGGTCGTATTCTGAGTTTCCTTATCTTCGTCCATCGATTGAGAATGAATTCTAAAAAACTAGAAGAATTAATCTCTGGATTTTAGGAAAAATCAAAAAAAATTCAAAACCCTAGCGACGAACTGTGAAGTGTAGATTTTGATTTTACAAAGCTGAAAACTGAGATTGAATGATGAGATTTGACAAAAAGTAAGAGAACGCCGATGAGAAATTCAAGTGAGCTATGATACCATGTCGGGATTGTAACTAACAGAATGAATCAACCTCCATTGAAGGAGGTTGAGCTTGAGCTCTCATCGTGAGAGGAGAAACTTTTGGACAGAAATGATATTGGGAAAAAATAGTATACTTTCCTATTCAGCTGAAGTGAGTCTTATACACGTGAGAAAAAGAAAATAAAGAAAGTAGACTATTAATTATCAAACTACCCCTGTAACTAACTCAACCACTAACCTCCTAAGTCTAGTAACTAACTAACAGCAATGTAACATAAATAACACTAACTATACTACTATACTTGACAATATTCAATAATCTCATTATCGAGTATAAATTTGTTTAATTTTTGAAACCATTTTAAGAAATAATAAAGTTGTACTGAGATTGTACTAAGAAGATGAAACGCGGGACTTGAATTACTTTAGCTGAAAGTGGAATATCCATATTTGCTTTTAAAAAAAGTAAGCTATTTTTGAACGACTGAAAGAGAAGACAAGTTAATTCTCTTAGACAAATGGAGTGGTCTTTTATCAATGAAGTACAATTCTTAAAGATTAAAGGGTTCAAATACTAGTAGAAATAAAAAAACACTGTTGTAAAGTAAAATAATAAGGTATTTGGGATTATTCATAAGATTTAAGTTATACACACTAACCGTATAAATGTAATTCTATATACTATCTTAATATTATTAGTGTATTTTATACCTTCTAGTGATCAACTTAGGAGAGCTTCATGTGATCAAGGAGTCACAATTGTTAATGGATTCCTAGCTTCTGAGCTTTATTGCTTCTAGCTTAGTTTTTCTTTTGGGAGTTATCAAACCCAAATTTACCAGATCAACTAGTTTTAGTACAACTTCATATAGTATGCACTATAATGCAGCCATCATTTTCACTATTTACTACTAAGGGCTAATAAATTAGGGGGATTTGCGGTCGTACCATATATTTGTGCCACCTTTTAACATGTACCATATTTTTTAAAATTATTGACTTGGTAGCCATCTCACAAAAAATCCGTAATAATATGACAATTATACCCCTAAACGATCTCCTCCTCTCCTCTTAGCAACTTTATAAAAAAATTAGAAACTTGTTCAGATTCATCTTCAGAATTACATTTGCATGAAGTTGTTTCGCCTTGAAGCTAAAACTTCATGCAAATGTAGCATGAAGTTGTTTCATGTTGAAGCTAAAACTTCATGCTAATATAGCATGAAGTTGTTTCACATTGAAGCTAAAACTTAATGCTAATGCATGCTGAAATTATTTATCCTGCAGTTTACAGTTTTGCCATGAATTTTATCCGAAACTTCAGTCTAAACATGCTGAAGTTATTTAGTTCATTTGCTAAAATTTCAGACTAAACATGCTGAAGTTATTTAATTCATTTGCTAAAATTTCAAACTAAACATGCTTAAGTTATTTAGTTCGTTTTGCTAAAACTTTAGACTAAACATGCTTAAGTTATTTAGTTCATTTGCTAAAACTTCAGACTAAATATGCTTTAGTTTTTTAGTTCATTTGCTAAAACTTCATACTAAACATGCTGAAGTTATTTAGTTCATTTGCTAAAACTTCAGACAAAACATGCTGAAGTTATTTAGTTCATTTGCTAAAACTTCAGACTAAACATGCTAAAAAAATTTAATTCATTTGCTAAAACTTCAGACTACACATGCTTAAGTTTTTGTCGTGCAGTATGTAATTTTCTAAAGAGTTTTTGCTAATGCATGCTGAAGTTATTTAGTTCATTTGCTAAAACTTCATACCAAAACATGCTGACGTTTTGTAACGCAGTCTACAGTTTAGTTCTGAGTTTTATCCGAAACTTCAGTCTAAACAAGCTGAAATTTTTTAGTTTATTTGCTAAAACTTCAACCTAAGCATGCTTAAGTTTTTGTCCTGCAATTTGTCAATAGTCTTTTATTAAAGGGCAAAATCGTCTTTTTAAAACGCTTTTAATAAAAAAATGAGTACGGATGCAAACGGAAAAACAAAACGGTATAAGTTAAAAAGGGACGACCAAATAGGTCACCCATGCAATTTTTACAATAAATTACCAAAAAAGATTCTACAAGACATTCTACCATGATATATAAATATTATCCCCCATACCTAATGGGCACGACTACCCTGTTTGGATTTATAAAAAGTTTACTTCTCTAGCTAGACTTGGAAGCAGCTGCGGAGTACAATCAAGTTGAACTCGAGAAATACTTAAAACATGTCAAGCAATGCAAAATTGATTTAAATTCCTAAAAGAATGAAATAAATTAATAGTGGCAAAAGTATCTTCTTTTACAAAATGAGAGAGTTGCCAATTACAATCAAATTTTGAGAACTTGTCAACTACCAACATTCAACATAAACCCTGCTTCTTAAGAAACCACCTTGTTCTGCTTGTCATTGTGAGGAGGTGGGAGGCAATTCATCTTCTGGAGGTACAGATGGACCAAAATCCATATTTGGGAATACACCAGGCGGTCTTTCTCGAGGTTGAATTGACAATAATTGGGTTGAATCCCCTACTACATCTGCCCATCCATGGTGAGGTTCGGCCCTAAAATAATAAGTAAAACATGTTAATTCAATATATAGGAACTATCCATAACATATGGTACTTCTACGAGTTCAACCTCTATACACTGACATCGTGAAAAAGTTACCCTATCCAATCACCTTTAAATGATAAACACAAGTAGCTGTACATAATATGTGGAACTGATTACTTGGAAAATAAAGCAAGCAACTTGCTAAAACACGTTAAATTACACTGCTAGAGTAAAGAAACTGTATATAAGTTAAATCCTACTTATATTAGAAGAGGTGACCATAACTTACTCGTAATAAGTTCCTTCATCCACAACGATGTCCCAACTTTCACCCGTTGTGCTCTTGCCATACTTGTGCACTTTGCTGATTCATGGAAAAACATTATTTTTCCTTTAAGTTTCTAAAATGTAAAAAGTGCCATGGAAATGGACATGCAACAGGTAAACTGTAATTTGATTTACTGAACAGAAGTTTAAATTCGTAATTGCGACATACCCGTTACCAAAGTGCTCCTCTCCCCATGTCCTTGACCATCCTGGAAAATTAGGAAAATTAATAATAAGAAAAGATTTGGATGACTAGTTACCTTGAAACTCAAAATAAGAAATACATATTACATGACCTTATATCAGCTCTTCCAAATATTTGCAAAATATTCCATTATAGCTTAACAATTGCTAGTACATGAAATTAAGCTAGTTACGTCATAAAAGTTCTTGTATTTCTTATTCTTAGATCTTTATTTCTATTTGTTGTGTCGTTCGCTTCTGTTATCTTATTACCTAGGTGTTATTATTTGTTGCTTCCTTTTCCCTGTCACTTGAGCCAAGGGTCTATCGGAAATAGCCTAGGGGTAAGGTATGCGTACACATCATCCTTCCTAGACCCCACTTGTGAGATTATACTGGGTCTTTTTGTTGTTGTTGTTGTTATTGTTGTAGTAGTTACTTCGTAAAAGATTATTACGCATTCAGAAAATACCAACTTCATTATGTAGCTGCAGTTGTTTTTAGCTGCAACATGTAGATTCAGACCCTATAATTGCTTACTTATACTTCTTTCTATTGTTTACCTATAATTCCCAAAACATATTTCTTCCTACAAGAGGGTGATGTATACAGAGTTGTAAATGAGTAAACTAATTACTGTTTCTTCTATGACAGCTGGGAAAGTTCTTTTTGCAGCTTAACTTTCGCCAGGAAAATTTTTTGGTAATTGGTTTTTATTTGTTTTAGCACCTAAGTCCTTTTGGAAGGTAAAGTTGTAATTCAAATGAACAAAAGGCAGACATACTTTCACAGCTGGGTGACACGTGCCAAGTCTCCCCTTGTCGTGAACCAATGCCAGCAAAAAATTTCTCTTCCCATTTGTCTCCCCATTTTGTTCCAAGCTCAGTTTCCGCCCACTTGTCTGTCCTGAGAAAAGGAGCATGGAACTATAAGCAACATAAACCAACTTGTCATTAGCAACTCAAGATTGCTAAGGAGGTTTTAACAAACTTTTTCACCCTTCACAAAGCTAATTGTTTACTAATTTCTGCTATCATCAAGGATAATTCAGGAAAAGGAGAATAAGACCAGACTTTTGACAAACCTCACTTTGAGCTATTTTGTCTAACATCGGCTGAGTTTCAATTATATGAAAGTCCAATTCTAGAGGGCGCATCAGTGGGAACTGGGGACTTATAAGGATGACCATAATGTTAAGGATTACCTCACCGTCAAATACTGGAACTTGATATTATTTCCAATAACAAATGCAGTAGCAAAATCAAAGTCCAACATAGAGCACGCCTATCCCAGGCACTTATGACCAGTTGCAGTTCTAGTTTACTACTATGTTTCTTGAAGGACAAAGTTAAAATATTTGTGCTTGCCCATGTGACATAGGATGCATAAAACCAGTTAAAGGCAAAATTGGTCGTAGGACATCAAACATGCCAGCAGTTTAGCAGTAAATCACTGTTAGTACTTATGCTTTCAGCAAAACTCAATTGCATTAACCAGGCAGGAGTCTGGTTTTGAAATGCACACAAGAATAGAATAAAGTGTGTACCATTTAAGAACAGACCCTCTCCCGTCATAATGCTCCCCCCATTTCTCCCACCAAGACTGTTCATTTAATCTGCCATACTTGTGGGCCCCTTTCTCTGTCCAACCCTTAGCATCATATTTTTCCCACCTGCATATAAAAAATAACATGCTTAATGATTGTATTTGCAGGTAATTCCACTGTGCATGACCAGGTAAAACAAATGTTCCCCTCAAAATCTCTTACCAATTCTCATACCACCCAGCATTCTCTGTGCCTGATTTTGCTTGTTTTTGTGCACTCCTTTCTATCCTAGCAAGATTACTGCAGATTGAAAATGCAGCATAACACAGTTTGAATAATTTTCTCAGAGTAATAAAGCAGTACTCGGCAGCTTATAAGATAACAGAATCGAAGATAAAACATGTATAATAACCTCCATTCATCTTGGTGAAGAACTTCCCGCCATGTTTCCCACCATGAGTCCCCTTCAGCATTTTTCCCAGATTTCTCCACACCTGCCAATTATCCAAAAAGATAACCTATTAATGTTTCATGAAGTGCAGAAATAAAAGAAGAAAGTGGAATAACTAAAAACAGTTTTAAGATGAAAAAATTAGCCAAATGCAGCCACATATTACATAGTTCAAAGAAAAAAGAAAAAAGCCATACCTAGTTCTTTTTACATAGTTCAAAGAAAAAAGAAAAAAGCCATACCTAGTTCTTTGTATCCGGTCCAATCACTTTTCTCCCACCACTGTCAAGGAGATCAACAAATCCAATTAAATGCATCCACCTGGGATGGTACTTGACAAGGTTATAAAATAATGTCTAAACTGGAACTCAATATCCAAACAACAATGATGAACGACAACCCCAATTTGCTTATCCTCTTAGACACTCCACGAACTAGGCTTGCATTCAAAGTAATTTTTCAGCGGAGGTGTGAAAGATAATTCCAGTATTTTTTACCAAGGGCACTTTATCAATCAGAACTATTATTGGCCAACAAAAGAACTAGTTTACTGTAATAAGCCACAACCAATACTCTAAGATATATGCCACTAGGACTTATCCCTGAGCTCAATAAATGATTATATACAAGTATCCCCTGGCTCTAACCAAAAATGTGAACTGCATCCATGTTCAAGAAAGAGAGTTAATTTTCTGATAGCTAAACATTCCCCAAATTCCAGGCGTTTTTTATATGTAGCTCCAGGCACTTATGACTGGTTCGATACTCCACAAGCCCTAACCATAGGAAAAAACGAGCAACCAAATCTAGCAAAGAAAATTAATTTTCTGTGGTGACTAACGGGAAAAAACTTCATGTGGTTCTTAATTAAAAAAACCTCTACTTCTCTTACTTGTGCCATCAATGTGGTTAAGAGCATTATAGTTCTGTGTTCAGATTTTCACTTCAGTTAAGTACCTGCAATTTGTTCTTGGATTCTTTTTAAAATAAAAAATGTTATGAGCAGAAATGACAATAAACTAATATAAAGAGTATGAAACCTTTCAAAAGGTTTAGTCCATCAATCACCATTTTCCTGATCTTATTTTTCTTAAAGTAAAACACGGGGAAAAAATTGATTCCATGACTCAGAAATCAAAGAAGATAAAGTTGTCGTATATATTACTAAGCATTACTCTTAATGCATAACAACTCATCAAGTTAAATGCTTTCAAATACTTGAGCCCTTTTGTGCACGAGGCACTAAAACTAGAAGGATCTTGGAATAATATTCTTGAGAGTACATCAGGTAATTCATTTATGCAAAAATGTGATATGTCAGTACTCGAAAAAAACAACACAACTGTACACTGATCACAAGATTAAAAACACATGTACCGTTTCTTTCCATTCTAAGGTACCATCATTGCTCTGACCGCCCATCCTTGTCCAACGGCATCGGTATCCATTGTCACCAAGGTCTTCTCCACTCTCTCGATACCATGTACTGCCATCTTCATTTTTCCCAGTTTCATTGACATTATCATTTAAAAGACTGATGCCCCAGTCTTTCTCATTAGCAATACCAGTGTCTATAGAAAGGAAAAATAATCAGGAAATTTATCATCAGATACCACCAAGACCCTAAGACCCTTACATAGGTAGAATGCAACGAGGGTAACTGTTAATATCATCTGAAAAGAGAAAGATTCTTATAAAGCCAGGAAGGAAGGAACCACAAGTACCTCGCTTTGGTGGAGAGTCACGGGACTGAGGGCCTGAATTTCTTGGGATACAACGTGAAAAGAATTTTTCCGGCTTTGAAACAAATCTAGACCTGCATAAGAAATGTTCATGAAAAACAAACACCACTTGCAGTCAATCGAAAAGGAGGCACAAAGGGGAAACGGTGAGTCAGTAACTATGAAGATATTCTAGGATACAGGAAATTCAAAGACTAATCTGGAATTTCACATCAAGATTATCAAGCCTACAATGAATGGCTCGTTAATGACCCTTCAGCAAAATTTATCAACTTTCTATGTAAGACTATTTAGTAGTGCAGACCAAGCGGTGATATCAACAAAATGCCGAAAATTTTAACAATAGGATACTTCTTTCTTCTCCATACCTTAACGATGGGGCAGAGAACAATCCAAATAAACAGTGAAATTTATTGTATGAAGTGAAACAAGCAGGCGTTACAAATTGCTAAGATATTCCATTGGTAAAACTCACACTTTTTGAGGCAATAAGTTATGTGGTAGAAAAGATCACGAGACCCAACTTGCAAAGTTCTGCCTTTGAAGAAAAAAAGAAAAATCTAATCTTATACAGATTCGTACCAAGATTGCTGAAAACCTCATATTTGAGAGGGTTCATGTGTTAGTGATTATATACATAAAATTTCTCGTTTGTGTTGAAATGGGGAAGAGCAAAACATACAAATATCTACACCGTATAAATGGCAGAAAGAGAATCTTTTCCTTTTGTTTTCACTTAGGCAAATTTTAACGTCTATCCCAAACAAACCCATGTGATCCCTTATCAGCTTCAGCCAGATAACAGGTAAAGTTAATTTCATTTTTTTGATAAGGAACATGTAAAGTTAATTTCTTTCAAAAATATATATATCACATTGCTTTTTAAAAAGCAGAAGTTGTGACTTTAGCTCTTATAACAATAATAATAAATCACTGACTAGTCTAACCAACCTTGAGGAAATGCAGTTGAAGCATATACTAAATCCTACCCAAATAGAATTCTTTACTTCAAAGATGACATTGTTCAAAACCTTTGCAAGGGTTATAGCACTAACCTATTAAAGAGCTCAAAGAAAATCTCAATATATGTTCAACAACAAAACAATATGAACCACCCATTTTGCCCCGTTTCATTCGATTACTCATTCAGGCTTCTTTAAGTTATTACTTCGACGAAATTTAGTTTTTCTTCTATAAATTCAACTCTCTATTTTTACTTACTGTTTGTAACAAATTGATATCCAAGCTACCAAACAATAAAGAATGATCAGAAAAAATGTAACATAAAAATTACATTTCCCAAAAAAGGACACGTTTTTATAATATTTAAAAATAATTTAACTTTAAATTTCTCATTTTATAATTAATGAGATGATTTATAGCCATAACAATATTTCTATCATGTTATAGACAACAAATTACAAAAGTCTTTCTTTCTTAAACAGTTCTCAATCAAACAATTTCACATCAATTTATAAAGAGTGACTTACTGAGGAGAAGGAAAGGGCATAGAAGAAGAAGCTTGAATCCTCATATAATTAGCACTGATCTTCTTAGCATCAAACCTCCAATCCTCACCTCCTCCACTTTTATCAACACCATTCCCTGAATTAATTGGCATTGCTGAATCTGAACAACAACATTTTATATTACTAATTAACTTCCTCTTCTTCCTTCGGAACTCCACAAACCCCCCATTATTACGGCAATAATAATAAGCAGAGGGTGATACATCAAGCTTAGCCCCTACGGGCGCTGTGAATCCTCTAGAAGAAGCCGCCATTATTATTGTTCAGGAAAATGCCATTGGAATTAGTAGAGAATGTGTTGATTAAGCCCTAGAAATTGAGGTTTTTAGGTTGGTGGAGAATTGGAAGTGAGAATGGGAATTGGAAGAGAGAAATTAGGAGAATTTTTTGAGTACTTATAGAGAAATATTTTTGACGGTAAAGAGGACCAAAAAGTAAGAATGGATAAAAAAAAGGGATTATCTAGAAAAATATTTTAAGCTTTTAGTGTGGGGTCGCTGCGAATTTGCGATTGGGTCCAGTGTCTTGTGATTTGTATCCATTTTGCCACACTGGATTTGCCACGTGTCACTTAGTGAATCAGCTTTCTTGGACTCTCTCTTTGCCAATCTCCCATTGCAAAAATCACAAATGGCAAATAAAAATATTTTTTATCTCTAACCCGTGTTTCATACTCGTATTGAGTTTTGATAAATCCAGAGTCGCATACTTTATGTAAGGTCGATTAAAGGGGAAAACGTTCTTTATAAAAAGAATTATTTCAAAATTTGAACGAGACACATCTGATTAAGGATAGAGAGATTTTATAAGTTTATCACAATTTTGATGGTGATATATTATTATGATTTAACAATACTAATTGTTTACCCGAAAAATGGATAGAGTTGAATTTATACGTAGTTCCAAGGATATGTGGCGTAACTTAATACAAATTGTAAGGATAAATAGAAATATAAATATGGATTGCAAAGAATGCGAAATAGATAAGGTTGTAAGGAACAATGAATCTTAGGACTACTCAACCAACAGGATCAATTTAAGAAATCTGAAAGAACGATTCTTTACTGTGAAAGAATATAGCATTTTTGTTACAATGTAAGCCTAAAAAAACTTGCCCTTTCATAAATGATAACCATTCCTTTTATAATAGAGGGATCTTGCTCTAAGCATAATAAAAAATACTCAGTGGGAGTCCCATGATAAATCAGCTTTTTCACAATTTCTGCCAAGATTCTCGCTAGTGGGATTGCAACGGCTTTTGTCTGTGAGCTCGATCTTGCCTTAAGCCTTCGATCTTGGTTTGAGCTCGATTCGGATTCGAGCTCTGGATGTTGGTTCAAGCTCGATTCTGACTCGAGCTATAGAATTGATTCGGGGTTAGTGATGGTTGGTCTCTGGATCATAAATATTATAGCTTCATTATGCATCATAGTTTGATTTGGACTAGAGCTCGAAAATGATGTCCAACTCGACATGGATCGGCCCCTCGGGTTCGAGGCTCGTTTGTTCCATCTTTGGAGTCTCAGTTTGATCGAACATAGTTCGAACTCAATCGGATATGCGAAGGCCGAAATGTATTTCGACCGTATACAGATAATCCCCTCATTTTTAGGAAGAATGTGATGATAAACGATATGATTTTTTAACGGCTCGATCGGATTAAAACCTGACGTCCTCATCGGGATCGATCATGACGCATGTGATACCTGTCCAGTCGGTTTAGTCTTTCAAGGCATTTAATGTATGTCAGACGGTGGTCGGCCACCGCTGGTACTGAACCGCCCTTGCTTAAGCCTATAAATAACCCTTCCTCTTACCATTCAACACTTTTGCATCTTCAATCTTCCAAACTTCCCAATTCCCTTTTCGTATTTTCTGATTTACCTGCAAGTCTGTGATTTCCCAAAAGCCCCTCTTCAATTCTACCAAATCTTTGCCACTTTCTTCTATTCCTCACTTTTGAATTTCGAAAATGGCAAAAATATCACAAACCATTCCTCAGAAAGAGAAAGCTTCATCTTCACAGTGTGTCGCCGATAAGACATCGGCAGAACCACGACCTGAGGAGTGTGTTCCCGGGGCGTGTGTTCTCACTTTAGATTTTAAGGTCGATAAAAGTTCATCGGTACCTAGCCAGTGTGAGCCGGTATTGAGGTACATGTATTCGATAATCGAGAAGCACCTCAAACGGCTAAAGAAGGATTGCAATTGGGGTGAAAAAGAAATAATAATTCCTATCCCTGACAAAGATATCACTTCTTATGTGAAAGGGTTTTTGAATGTATATACTTACCCTTTCACTTTAGGTCCCCTCAATTCCGTTATTATAGACTTCAGTCATCAATACCAGGTAACCCTAAGCCAGGTACATCATTCTTTGTGGGGGATCGTTATCCTGATCCGATATTTGGTGAGCAAAATCGAGGGGATGTCGTTCACCCTCGACCATCTTATCCGATTGTACCGTCCTCGACTTTTTTGAGGAGGGTTAATAAAACTTCAGCATCGGGCTACCAAGGCTCTTTTCTCGAGCATTGACGAGGACAGGGATCGTGGTTGGATGGGCAGGTTCGTTCGAGTGAGGACTTCGGACCAGATTCCGGCTGAAAAGATGCCCTTTTCTGAGGAGTGGAATATGAAACGTAAGTGTGATCCTCCTGTTACTTTTACTTTTTTTCAAATTTTTTTCTCATCGACACTCTCCATTTTGTGATGTAGCGGTTCCTTGGATGCCCGGAGCAGTTCTCGATCTCAAGAACTGTACATGAGCTCTTGTTTCGACCTCCACATACGCCAAGCGCTCATGGCGTGATTTGTCAAAGGGTCGGTGGGAGGCGAAAAATTATGGTAAGCCCCTTTCTCGTACTCTTTGATAGTTTGAATGAGGTGGTTTTCAAATATTTTATTAAGATTTTCCATATGCAGGTTTGGGTAAAGACGCGGTTTTTAGGCCTTTGCCCAACGAGGAAGAAATCTTGGCCTCTGTCCCAAAATCGGTGAAGGGAAATAAAAGGAAAAGAGCCCCCGTTCCCGAAGACCCAAAATCGAAGAAGAGGGCGGCTCGTTAGCCGAATAAGAATGCCATTCCTTTGACCGTGGAATCAGTTCTGCGTCTAAGGGATGAAGAAGAAGAAGAAAAAGAAGAAGAAGAAAATGATGGGTCAGCGCTGGCAGCCTGAACGAAAAGAATCACTGATGCCCCAACGGCAGCTGGATCGATGATACTCCATGAGGCTCTGCCTCGAACTGAGAATATACCGGAGAAAGATTTGGGTAGAGTCCCCGAATTATCAGAGATTGAAGACGCATCTCATCGGAGCCAACAGGCAGGGGATATGACCGAAGGGGCCCTCGAATCCCTTCGAACCGAAGAGAATGCTCCAGGTGATTCATTTGGGGCAGCAGCAATCGAAGATTCGCCTACCTTTCCCGTTTTTTCTGCTGGGGTGATTCGGGATGCCCAAGCTCTCGGGGCCCTCGATCTAGACAGGCCTCACGATGGAGAGGATCCCTTTCGTGACCTGTTTATCGGTATCGAGGACGTTGCCGGTACTGGTGATGAATCAGATCTTTTTCACGGGGTGCGACAGGCTTTGAATCAGGTAAGCTTTTAAAATTATCTTGCCGGTACTACCTTTATGTTTACTTTTCGTTAACTTTGTTTCTTGTTTCTTTATAGGTAGCGGCAGTTCATCGAGAAGCATGTTCTCGGTCTCAAAACGAGATGTGTCGATACGAGGCCGACCTTCAATGGGTTACTGATGAGAGGAACTCCCTAAGACTTCTCTTAGGGAAGAGGAGATAAAAGACCTCCGAGCCGAGTTGGCCAAGGCTTACCGAGATCAGACTGATTTGTCTGAGCAGGTAATGATACTTTTGAAAGCCTATGGGCTTGATACTGGAACGATTGCTAACTTTTCGATCTCACAGCTGCAGCAAAAAATCGAGATGATCGGGAAGCTTTGTGAGGAGGTCGACGTAATAAAAATGGAGTCTTTGCAGTGGAAAGAAGGTATGGACCATTTTGCTGCAGTAAAAGAAACTGCTCGAGCCCAGTTATCATCGGCCGAAACCCAAATTCAGAAAATGAAGGGAAAGGGCTTGGTTCAAGCAAGTAGAATAGAGGAGCTTGAGGCTCGGTTGGCCTCTGTACTTGCCAAGGCTGAAACTAATGCCGAAAAGGCAAAGGCCGATGCGGATGCACTCGTGGCCGTCTATCGGGCCGATGTTGAAGCTACCCAGGTCCAAGCAAGAGAGGTAGCCGAGACTGCCGATATTCAAGCACATAGGGTTGCCGAACTAGCTAAATGTCGATCCCGAAGGGAAACCCTCGAGGAGCTCCAGGCTGGTGGTTTCGATCTCGCTGAAGAAATAAAAAGGGCCAAAGAGCTCGAAGCCGATGCTGAAGCTCTGGCTTCCGATAACGATGATGATGACAATGATGATGATAATGATGGGATCAAGAGCGGATCCGAGAACAGGGGGGAGCCTGATAAAGAAGAGACTGCTCCTGAGGATGACCAAGAAGTTTAGTCCTTAGTTTTTACGTTGTAATCAACCATGTAGATAATTTTGTATATTGATAAATCTGCTGACTTGCTTCTGTTTCGTGAAGATTTTTATTCACGCCTTTATGAATATTTTCACAAGGATCTAAACAACTTAATCAAATTTGGACTTCGTAGTCTCTATGATCGATCGAGTATTTTTTCAGATTTGAAGTGATGTAGCCCTTAGGCTTACTAGTTGAGTCAATGATTCGAACTTGAAGAAATATAGCCCGTAGGCGTAAAGGTCGAGTGAGTGCTTGCTCGAACTCGAAATGAAAGTAGTCTGTAGGATTATTAGTCGAGTGAATGATTCGAACTCAAAGTAATGTAGCCCATAGGCGTAAAGGTCGAGTGAGTGCTTGCTCGAACTCGAAAAAAAAGCAGCCCATAGGCTTAGTCATCGAGTGAATGATTCAAACTCGAAGTAATATAGCCCGTAGGCGTAAAGGTCGAGTGAGTACTTGCTCGAACTCAAAATAAAAGTAGCCCGTAGGCTTAGTCGTCGAATGAATGATTCGAACTCGAAGTAATGTAGCTCGTAGGCATAAAGGTCAAGTGAGTGCTTGCTCGAACTAGAAATAAAAGTAGCCCGTAGGCTTAGTCGTCGAGTGAATGATTCAAACTCGAAGTAATGTAGCCTGTAGGCCTAAAGATCGAGTGAGTGCTTGCTCGAACTCGAAATAAAAGTAGCCCATAGGCTTAGTTATCGAGTGAATGATTTGAACTCGAAGTAACGTAGCCCTCTAGGCGTAATAGTCGAGTGAGTGCTTGCCCGAACTCGAAATAAAAGTAGCCCATAAGCTTAGTCGTCGAGTGAATGATTCGAACTCGAATTAATGTAGCCCATAGGAGTAAAGGTCGAGTGAGTGCTTGCTCGAACTCGAAATAAAAGTAGTCAGTGGGCTTAGTTGTCGAGTGAATGATTCGAACTCGAAGTAATGTAGCATGTAGGCCTAAAGATCGAGTGAGTGCTTGCTCGAACTCGAAATAAAAGTAGCCAGCAGGCTTAGTTATCGAGTGAATGATTCGAACTCTAAGTAATGTAGCCCGTAGGCATAATAGTCGAGTGAGTGCTTGCCCGAACTCGAAATAAAAGTAGCATGTAGGCTTAGTCGTCGAGTGAATGATTCGAACTCGAATTAATGTAGCCCATAGGCGTAAAGGTCGAGTGAGTGCTTGCTCGAACTCGAAATAAAAGTAGTTTGTGGGCTTAGTTGTCAAGTGAATGATTCGAACTCGAAGTAATGTAGCCCGTAGGCGTAAAGGTCGAGTGAGTGCTTGCTCGAACTCGAAATAAAAGTAGCACGTAGGCTTAGTCGTTGAGTGAATGATTCGAACTCGAAGTAATGTAGCCCGTAGGCGTAAAGATCGAATTTATCTTAATTCTGTTTGCGTAATAAATCTCCAAATAGAGGAATTTTCCTTGGCTATAAGATGTCGGTAAAGAGGAGAACTTTCTTTGCAAGTCACTACACATGTGTTTATGTTTCGTGCCTGGGTTCGGGCCAATCTACATGAGCATGGTTCGTTTTGACCATTTGGCTCCTACAATTTTTCCTATTGGAACCCTGTTGTTGCGAAATAACTTTCTTGCATCTGAACTTGATGTATTTCAGAGGCCTAATGCCCCCCTCCCCCCTCCCCCCCAGTATTCGAGGTCGATTGTAAAGAGGCCTCGGATACTGTTGTAAGTGCAGCATGATCATTGGTTGCCTCGTTAAAAACCTTGTCGAAAAACCCATTTGGTATAAAACTGGTCTAAGGGAAAGAGAGTGCAACGCATGCTTTCAGATCTATGACTTCGTATCGAAGGATCCATCTTAGCTCCTGATCAGACTCCTGTAGGGATCAGTTTTGAAATGTAAATGAATAATGGAGGGGTCGTACCTTAGCAGTAGTATCGTTTTAGATGTGACACATTCCAATTGCTTGATAGTTGTTTGCCATTTATAATACCGAGCCTATATGATCCCTTTCTGACGTTCTCGAGAACCTGATATGGTCCTTCCCAGTTTGGTCCTAGTTTTCCTTCGTTTGGATTTCGGGTATTGAGGGTGACTTTCCTTAGCACTAAGTCCCCGGGATTGAAATGGCAGAGCTTGGTTCTTCGATTATAATATCTTTCGATTCGTTGCTTTTGGGCGGCCAATTGGACGAGAGCAGCTTCTCTCTTTTCGTCCGATAATTCGAGGCTAGTGTTCATAGCCTCGTTATTTGATTCTTCTATTGTGTATTGAAATCTGGCACTGGGTTCACCGATTTCGACTGGTATCAATGCTTCGGACCCATATACTAAGGAGAACGAGGTTGCCCCCGTACTGGATTTTGACGTCGTTCGATATGCCCAAAGGACTTTGTGTAGGAGTTTTCTCCACATTCCTTTAGCGTCGTTCAGCCTCTTCTTTTGGTTCTGAATGATTGTTTTGTTCGTTGATTCGGTATGTCCGTTCCCACTGGGGTGGTATGGTTTTAATAATATCCTTCTTATTTTGTGATCTTCGAAGAATTTCGTCACTTTGCTGCCCACAAATTGTTTCCCATTGTCACATACTATTTCAGCGGGTATCCCAAATTGACATACGATATGATCCCAGATGAAGTCTATAACTTCTCTTTCTCTTACTTTCTCGAACGCCTGTGCTTTGACCCATTTAGATAAATAGTCAGTCATAAATAAAATGAATTTAGCTTTACCTGGTGTCGATGGCAGAGGGACGACGATATCCATTCCCCAATTCATGAATGGCCATGGGGATAGGACTGAGTGAAGTTTCTCTCCGGGTTGATGGATCATTGGTGCAAACTTTTGACATTTGTCATATTTTCGAACAAATTCCTTTGCATATTTGCCCATATCGATCCAATAATACCCTGCTCTGATTATTTTTCGGACTAATGGATCGGCACCGGAGTGATTCCCATAAGTGCCCTCGTGTACTTCACGTAGGATGTAATCGATATCTCCTGGACCCAAGCATACTGCTAATGGTCCATCGAATGTCCTTCGGTATAGCGTTCCATCGAAAGCCAACGTGAATCGAGCAGCTTTGGTCCATAGGGTCCTTGAATCTTTAGGGTCCGATGGGAGCTTTCCGTCTTTAAGTATTCAATGTACTTATTTCTCCAATCCCAGTTTAAGCTTGTAGAATTTATCTCGGCGTGACCTTCTTCGATCGCGGATCTTGAGAGTTGAACGACAGTCCCCGGGCTCAAATCAACTTCCTCGACCGACGATCCCAAATTCGCAATTGCATCGGCCTCACTATTTTGTTCTCGTGGAATATGCCGTAAAGTCAATTGTTTGAAATGGTGCAAAGTGACATGTAGTTTGTCTAAATACCTTTGCATTCTATCTTCTCGAACTTCGAAGGTTTTGTTTACTTGACTCACCACCAGCAAAGAGTCACATTTGGCTTCAATGACTTCTGCTCCCAAGTTTTTAGCTAGCTCGAGTCCTGCAATCATGGCCTCATACTCGGCCTCGTTGTTAGTCAACCTGGTAGTTTTAATAGATTGACTAATAATGTTACCCGTGGGTGGCTTTAAAACTATGTCTAGTCCGGACCCCTTTACGTTAGAAGCTCCATCAGTAAAAAGGGTGCATATGTACCCGATTTTAACAGTTCCTTTTCGACTTCGGGTACGAGGGTTGGCGTGAAATCGGCCACGAAGTCTGCTAAATTTGAGACTTGATGGTCGTACGGGTGTGATGACTCAAAATGTCATCTTTAAATTTAATAATTAATTCTGTGTTCTAACACCTTGAAAAGCACTATTTATCATTCCTCGACTTGCGTGCGCAGTCCGTAAAATTTTCTGGAAAGTTTTTATGTGAAAAAAAGATTAAAATATGAATTAGAGCTTTAAAACTTAACTGAGTTGACTTTGGTCAATGTTTTGAGCAAACAGACTCGGATCAGTATTTTGACAGTTCCGGTAGGTCCGTATCGTGAATTGGGACTTGGGCATATGCCCGGAATCAAATTCTGAGGTCCCTAGCCTGAGATATGGAATTTTGATAAAAAATTAAAAGTTTAAATTCAAATAGTGACCGGATATCGAATTATGTACAAACGACCCCGGAATAGAATTTTGATGATTCCAACAGCTCCGTATGGTGATTTTGGACTTAGGAGCATGATCGAAATTTTAATTGGAAGTCCGTAGTGGAATTAGGCTTGAAATGCCGAAAGTTGAATTTTTGGAAAGTTTGACTGAGGGGTTGACTCTTTGATATCGGGGTCGAAATCCGATTCTGAAAATCTTTATAGCTCCGTTATGTCATTTATGACTTGCGTACAAAATTTGAGGTCAATCGGACTTGATTTAATAGGTTCCGGTGTTGTTTGTAGAAATTAAAAGTTTCAAAGTTCATTAGGCTTGAATCTATGTGTGATTCGTGTTTTTAGTATTGTTGGATGTGATTTGAAGATTCGACTAAGTTCGTATGTTATTTTATGACTTGTTGGTATGTTTGGTTGAGGTCCCGGGGGCCACGGGTGTGTTTCGAATGCTCAACGGGTCATTTTTGGACTTAGAGAAGTAGCAGATTTTTCTAGTTTTTGTTGCAGAAGATTGTTCTTCACGTTCGCGAAGAAGATCTCGCGTTCACGAAGAAGATCTCGCATTCGCGAAGGTGTGGTCAGTGGAAGCATCGCGAACACGAGGAGTAGGACGTGTTCGCGAAGAGTGTTTTCTGAGTGTGAGGTTTTGTTCTTCGCGTTCACGAAGGGGAGGACGCGAACGTGAAGGTATAGTCTGTGTGTGAATCGCGAATGCGTGAGTGGCGTCGCGTTCGCGAAGGAGATCGAGGTAGCTGGGAACCCTAGTCTTTTGTTCTACGCATTCACGAGATAAGGGACGCATTTGCGAAGGTCTGAGTTAGCAAAGCTTCGCGTTCGCGAAGCGTTGGTCGCGCTCGCGAAGAGGAAAGTTGGGCAGCACATTTTTGTGCTTCGCGAACGTGAGACAAGGGTCGCGTTCGCGAAGAAGAAACCACTGGACAGAATGTTTAAGTTCAGAAAATGGGACTTCGTCCCATTTTTCATTTTTAACTATTTGGAGCTCGGATTGTGGTGAATTTTGAGAAAATGTTGGGGTATGTGTTCTTAACGTTGGGGTAAGTGTTCTTAACTGAATTGGTGATTTAAGTTGAAAAAAATTCGAAAACCCTCTTAGATAGATTTGAGGATTTGAGGGTCAAACTGTTATGGGAATTTAGTCTTTTTGGTATGATTAGGCTCGTGGTTGAATGAGCGTTCAAATTTCGTAACTTTCTTCGGATTCCGAGACGTGGGCCCCACTGGCCATTTTTGAGTTAATTTCAGATTTTTATTGAAAAATGTAGTATTTTCTTATAGAATTAATTCTATAATTTTTGTTAACTGTATCGAATTATTTATGACTAGATACGAGTCAACCGGAATCGGAAAATCGAGGAAAAAGCATATTACTTGGTTAAATTGGAGCAAGTCGAGGTAAGTGACTTGTCTAACCTTGTGTGGGGGAAATTTCCCCTAGAATTGATATTAATGTGATTATTAAAATGTGTTGAAAGTCGTGTGCACGAGGTGACGAGTGTGTATACGGGCTAAATGTGAAAGATTATATTTTTAAATTGTGTAGATCATTGTTGCGCATTTATTAAATTTTTATCTTGTTATATTCTTC
This sequence comes from Nicotiana tomentosiformis, assembly GCF_000390325.3. Taxonomy (NCBI): domain Eukaryota; kingdom Viridiplantae; phylum Streptophyta; class Magnoliopsida; order Solanales; family Solanaceae; genus Nicotiana; species Nicotiana tomentosiformis. The sequence goes on along the minus strand of NC_090815.1, from coordinate 135,977,831 downwards.
ATCATTGATCTGAGATATATACTTTAAATTTGTTTGACCTTTTCCTGCTAATTGTTTTACCTGTTTAATTGAAACTTGGTTTCTTTTATACTGTGCTTTATTTGAAGATTGATTTTTTTTAAATTAAATATTATTAATATGAAGTATTTGACATTTTAAATTTGATATTGAAGCAACGTATTAAAGATTTTAAAATATTATTTTCCTAAATTATATATTCCTGAATATTTTCGTAAGTTTTTTGTACTCATTGTGATGGAGTCGTGAGCTCTTTATTGTGGAAAAATATTATTGTTGGATTATTTTGGCATGAGCCATGAGCTCTTTATTATTGAAATATGTTGTTGTTGATTTATTTTTGAAAAATTGAAATATTGGGCACTTGAGGTGCAAATTGTGAAATATTGTGATATTGATACGCATGCGGTGGTATAAGGTCTGGGTATTGAAATGCATGCAGTGAGATAAGGGTGGCTTGATACGCGTGGCTAGTAGGGATGACTACTAGAAGTCATGCGGTGTGATAAGGGTGGCTAAAACGCGGAATGCTATTTCGGAAAAAATATTTCTTTAAATAAATTGTGAAGGCTCCCGCGGTGATATAAGAAAATGAGATATTGTGAATTTATTTATGATTTGGGACTACGAGGCGGTACCTCGGTAGTGCCCTTGTTGATATTGATTTATGGCTATAGTTGTCATCGATTAATTGTTGTGATTTTCATAAAGTTGAAAGGAATTCTGTTTTGATTCCACGAGATATTATTTGCAATTAATTGGTGTCATTAAATGTAACATACTATTTGATTCATTTCTACAGTAATTTTATCTTATTAAATTGCTTAAACATTTTTCCATGTCATTATCTATTCTCCAGTAGGGTCTGACCTGACCTCGTCACTACTCTACCGAGGTTAGGCTTGGCACTTACTGGGTACTGCTGTGGTGTACTCATACTACGCTTCTGCACATATTTTTGTGCAGATCCCGGTACATCTTACCAGTCTAGACGTCAGTGAGATACCTGCGCACAGAGATTTCGAGGTATATCTGCCAGCGTCCGTAGACTCCGGAGTCCCCTTCTATCATTTTATGTTACTTTCTTATTTTTCTTTAGACCTTGATACATAGAAACATTGAGAATAAATTTTTAGAAGCATGTGACTTATTTCTACCGGGTTTTGGGAGTTATAATTATTTGAATTGTAGTTTATTTATTTCAGATATTTATGATTATTCCGCAGTCTTACAGACTAGGTGCCATCACGACCTCCTACGGAGGGAATTTGGGGTCGTGACAATGGGGTTGATATTCGATAGCGTAACCACTGAGTTCGATGGCCCATTTAGCTAATCGGCCTGATAGTTCGGGCTTGTGTAAAATATTACGAAGCGGGTAAGTGGTTAATACGCATATGGGGTGACATTGAAAGTATGGTCTTAACTTTCTAGAGGCGCTTATCAGTGCGAGTGACAGTTTTTCTAAGTGTGGATATCTAGTTTCTGCTTCTCCTAAGGTCCGACTTATATAATAAATGGGAAATTGCATACCTTGCTCTTCCCGAACTAGGACACCACTCATTGCGATTTTCGATACTGCCAAGTACAAGCAGAGTTTTTCGTCTGTTTTTGGAGTGTGAAGTAGTGGTGGGCTCGATAGATATCATTTTAGTTCCTCTAATGCTTGTTGTTATTCCGGGGTCCAAGCGAAACCATTCTTCTTTTTAAGTAGAGAGAAAAACTTGTGACTTCGATCTGATGATCTCAAAATGAATCGGCCTAGGCTGCAATCCGTCCCGTTAGCCTTTGTATATCTTTTACGTTGTCCACGACAGTGATGTCTTCGATGGCTTTGATTTTATCGGGGTTAATCTCGATTCCTCGATTCGACACCCTGAAGCCGAGGAACTTGACCGAACCGACCCCGAAAGCACATTTTTCGGGGTTGAGTATCATGTTGTATTTCCTCAAAATCTCGAACGTTTCCTGCAAATTGGTCAAATGGTCCTCTGCGCGCAGGGACTTAACTAACATGTCATCAATGTAAACTTCCATTGATTTACCTATTTGTTTTTCGAACATTTTATTCACTAGGCATTGGTAAGTAGCCCCCGTATTTTTTAGCCCGAAGGACATCACGTTATAACAATATGTTCCATATTTGGTGACAAATAAAGTTTTTTCATGGTCCTCTGGGCTCATCTGGATTTGATTATACCCGGAATAGGCATCGAGAAAAGTGAGGATCTCGTGGCCGGCCGTGGCATCGATCATGCGATCGATGTTGGGTAGCGGAAAAGAATCTTTGGGGCATGCTTTGTTTAAATCCTTATAGTCTACACACATTCTAAGTTTGTTTCCCTTTTTAGGCACTACAACTACATTGGCTAACCACTCGGGATATTTCACCTCCCGAATGGACCATATTTTGAGAAGTTTGGTTATCTCGTCTTTTATGAATGCATGTTTTACCTCGGATTGGGGCCTTCTCTTTTGCTTCACCGGTCTGAACTTAGGGTCCAAGCTTAGCCGATGCATCGTTATGTCCGGTGGAATCTCTGTTATATCTAAATGGGACCAGGCAAAACAATTATCGATAAGAAATTGAACAAGTTTCTTCCTGAGATCGGGGCTCAACCCCGTTCCCAAGTATATCTTTCGCTCGGGCCAGTGCTCGATTAGTGTGATTTGCTCTAGTTCCTCAATTGTTGATTTAGTGGCGTCGGAGTCATCGGGAATCATGAAAGATCGAGGGACCCTTTGATCATCATCTTCTTCGAACTTCTGGTTATCTGGTTGGGTCGATGCCGACGCCTGTGATTGCTATTTGGTATCCCGTTCTCCTTCTGAGCCCGGTCCCTTTATTGGCGAAGGCGAGGATATTGATTTCGCTTCCTCAACGGCGAACATTTCTTTTGCGGCTGGTTGTTTTTCGTACACTATTTTGACACCTTTCGATGTTGGGAATTTAAGGACCTGGTGTAGGGTCGAAGGCACAGCTCTCATGTTGTGGATCCATGGCCTTCCGAAAAGGGCGTTGTATCTCATGTCACCTTCGATCACGTGAAAATTCGTTTCCTGGATGGTTCCGGCCACATTTATTGGTAGCATTATTTCGCCTTTGGTGGTTTCACATGCCATATTAAATCCGTTTAGAACCAAAGTTGCGGGTACGATCTGGTCCTGCAGGCCGAGCTGTTCTACAACCTTCAATCTGATGATGTTGGCTGAGCTACCTGGATCGATCAACACATGTTTAACTATAGTTTTATTCATGAGTACGGATATTACCAGCGCATAGTTATGAGGTTGAATGACTCCTTCTGCATCTTCATCATCGAAGGCCAAAGTCCCTATGGGTGCGTAATCTCGAGTTCGAGATCGTTTTTCCCTCACAATCGATGTTTTAGTGCATTTAAGCACTGGTCCCTGAGGAGTACCGGTGCCGCCGATGATCATGTGAATGACGTGCTACGATTCTTCTTGCTCATTTTGCTTGCCGAAATCCCTGTTTTTAAAATGGTTCTTCGCCCTATCGCTCAGAAATTCCCGAAGGTTCCCTTTGTTAAATAACCGGGCTACTTCCTCTCTTAGTTGCCTGCAATCTTCCGTTCTGTGGCCATGGGTGCCATGATATTCGCATGTTTGATTAGGATTCCTCTGGGCAGGATCAGTCTGCATGGGTTGAGGCTATTTAGTGTCTTTGATGCATCCAATAGCCGATATGATGGCGGATGCATCGATGCTGAAGTTATATTCCGATAACCGAGGTGCTTCCTTAGATCCGGTAGGCTTATCGAAACTGCTTCTGTTTATCAGCCCTCGGGAGCCATGACTTCGATCGCTTCTTTTGTTATTTTGCCTGAGGTTATGTCTCGATTTACTGACTTTGTGGCTTCCGTTGTACGGTTGGTATCGATCCCCAATCGGACCTCGTTCCCGATTGGTAACCCCTCGAACAGCGGGTTCAGACCCTAATTGATCATCTTCGACCCTAATTTTTGATTGGTACTGATTGTGTACGTTAGCCCATGTGATGGCTGGGTATTCGATCGAGTTATACTTTAATCGCAGTGAAGTCGTCGAACTTCGCTCGTTCAAACCTTGAGTGAAAGCCTGTACGGCCCAGTCGTCTGTGACTGGTGGCAGGTCCATTCGTTCCATTTGAAAAGGAGATACGAATTCCCTCAGCATCTCGTTATCCTTTTGTCTTACCTTGAAGAGGTTCGACTTCCTTGTTGCGACTTTTATGGCACCAGCATGTGCTTTTACAAAAGAATTTTCCAACATGGCGAACGAGTCGATGGAGTTTGGCGGTAGGTTGTGATACCAAATCATTGCCCCCTTCGAGAGGGTCTCTCCGAATTTTTTCAGCAACACAGATTCGATTTCATCGTCCTCTAGATCATTGCCTTTGATGGCACATGTGTAAGAAATGACTTGCTCGTTGGGATCGGTCGTTCCGTTATATTTGGGAATTTTTGGCATACGAAATTTTTTGGGGATTAATTTCGGGGCTGCGCTCGAGGAAAAGGGTTTTTGCACTAATTTTTTCTAATCCAACCCTTTTATCATTGGTGGAGCTCCCGGGATCTGATCGACCCTAGAGTTATAAGTTTCTACTTTTTTATCGTTGGCTTCGACTCGCTTTGTGAGTTTCTCGAGTAATTTAGCGAATTCGGGAGTAGTCCCCGATTCTTGCCCATTTGACTTCACTATGGCTGGTTTCGTTCTGTAGGTGATTTCTCGGGGTGGATTGGGCTCCGGCCTGCTTTGTAGCTGGGCTCTGCAACTGGGCTATTGCTGCCTGTTGGGCTTGCAACATTTCGAAAATCATACGCAAGCTAACACCGTTTTCTTAGACGTTATGAGTATCTCGAACCGCAGACCGAGTTCCACCATGGATGCTATTCTAGGGTTTAGCATGTAGGTTCACCTCAATGGCTACATGTGAATTGATATCAATTGGCGCTCCGATTCGAGCTCCGACGGCGTTCACCAGTGGTCTTTCAGTACTGGGTGTCAAGTTGTTGTTTTCGTTTTGAATACCGGCCCCGTTATTGATCGGTGAAGCCATTTGATTGATGGTTGTTCGTAGCTGATCCGAAATTCAAGCTGTTTTCGGGAATAAGTGCAAAACACAATGGTATGTTTTTTCAGATTCGTATCAAATAACCACTGTTATCCTAGGCCCCACGGTGGGCGCCAAACTGTTTGCCCGAAAAATGTTTAGAGTTGAATTTATACGTAGTTCCAAGGATATGTAGCGTAACTTAATACAAATTGTAAAGATAAATAGAAATAGAAATATGGATTGCAAAGAATGCGAAATAGATAAGGTTGTAAAGAACAATGAATCTTAGGACTACTCAACCAATAGGATCAATTTAAGAAATCTGAAAGAACGATTCTTTACTGTGATAGAATATAGCGTTTTTGTTACAATGTAAGCCTCAAAAAACTTGCCCTTTCATAAATGATAACAATTCCCTTTATAATAGAGGGATCTTGCTCTAAGCATAATAAAAAATACTCAGTGGGAGTCCCATAATAAATCAGCTTTTTCACAATTTTTGCCAAGATTCTCGCTAGTGGGAGAATCTTGGGAGCTATGGTCGTGGGAGCTATGCGTAAGATGAGTAGGGGCAGAGCGACCGGGCCAGATGAGATTCCGATGGAATTTTAGAAGTGTGTGGGGAGAGCAGGTTTGGAGTGGTTGACTAGGTTGTTTAATATTATTTTTAAGGGGAAAAGGATGCCAGATGAGTGGAGGTGGAGTACGGTGGTTCCATTGTATAAGAACAAAGGTGATATCCAGAGTTGTAACAATTATAGGGGTATCAAATTACTGAGTCATACCATGAAAGTATGGGAGAGGGTGGTTGAAGCGAGGGTGAGGATGGCAGTGTCTGTATCCGAAAACCAGTTCGAATTCATACCGGGTCGTTCGACTACAGAATCTATACACCTTGTTAGAAGGTTGGTGAAACTATACAGAGAGAGGAAGAAGGATATGCACATGGTGTTTATTGACCTAGAGAAAGCGTATGACAAGTTTCCTAGAGAAATTCTCTGGAGATGCCTGGAGGCAAAAGGTGTGTCGATTCCCTACATTATGGCGATTAAGGACATGTATGATGGGGCTAAGACTCGGCTTAGGACAGTAGGAGGCGACTCTGAGCATTTTTCTGTTGTAATGGGGTTACACCAAGGTTCTGCGCTCAGTCCGTTCTTATTCGCCCTAGTGATGGATGCGTTAACACACCATATTCAAGGGGATGTGCCATGGTGCATGCTATTCGCCGATGACATAGTTCTGATTGATGAGTCGCAAGCCGGTGTTAACGAGAGGCTGGAGGTTTGGAGACAGGCTCTTGAGTCTAAGGGTTTCAAGCTGAGCAGGACGAAGACGGAATACCTGGAGTGTAAGTTCAACGCTGAGCCAGGGGAAGTGGGATGTGAGGCTTGATTCGTAGGTCATCCCGAGTAGAGGCAGCTTCAAGTACCTTGGTTCGGTTATCCAGGGGGGAGAGGAGATCGACGAGGATGTCACACACCGTATTGGGGTAGGATGGATGAAGTGGAGGTTAGCAACTGGAGTCCTGTGTGACAAGAGAGTGCCACCGATACTCAAAGGTAAGTTTTATAAAGCGGTGGTTAGACCGGCCATGATGTATGGGGCTGAGTGTTGGCCCGTTAAGAACTCACATATCCAGAAGATGAAAGTAGCAGAAATAAGGATGTTGCGGTGGATGTGCGGGCACACTAAAATAGATAAGATTAGGAATGATGATATTTGGGAGAAGGTGCATGTGGCTCCCATTGATGACAAGATGCGGGAAGCGAGACTTAGATGGTTCGGACATATTCGGAGGAGAAGCCCAGATGTTCCGGTACGGAGGTGTGAGCAGCTGGTTACGGAGGGCACGAGAAGAGGTAGAGGGCGGCCTAAGAAGTATTGGGGAGAGGTGATCAGGCATGATATAGTGAGGCTCCAGATTTCCGAGGACATGACACTTGATAGGAAGATGTGGAGGTCAAGTATTAGGGTTGTAGGTTAGGAGGTAGTTGAGTAGTGCCTTACTTCGTAACATGGTGGGACTAGCCATGTAGGATTTTTTTCTAAGATAACTAGTGAGAATGTTGTGGCTTACTATTTCTCTTTTCAGTGTAGGTCCTATTTACTAGCTATCGTTTTTGCTTTACATCTTTCTTCTAGATTTCATGAGGTTCCTATTTTTCTTATGACTGTTGTGGTGATACTAATATTGTCTCCCTTTACTTTGCATCTTTCTTCTGGATTTCATGGTGTTCCTATTTATCCTATGATTGTTGTTGTGATACTAATATTGTCTCCCTTTTTACCTCTTTTGTCTTTTTATTTTTTTGAGATGAGGGTCTTTCGGAAACAACCTCTCTACTCCTTCGGGGTAGGGATAGGTCTGCGTACACACTACCCTCCCCAGACCCCATCAGTGGGATTTTACTGGGTTGTTGTTGTTGTTGTTGTTGTATTCTCGCTAGTGGGATTGCAACGGCTTTTGTCCGTGAGCTCGATCTTGCCTTGAGCCTTCGATCTTGGTTTGAACTCTATTCGGATTTGAGATCTCGATCTTGGTTCGAGCTCGATTCTGACTCGAGCTCTCGAATTGATTCGGGGTCAATGATGGTTGGTCTCTGGATCATAAACATGATAGCTTCATTCTGCGTCATAGTTCAATTTGGACTAGAGCTCGAAAGTGATGTCCAACTCGACATGGATCGGCCGTTTGTTCTATCTTTGGAGTCTCAGTTCGATCTACCATAGTTCGTACTCGGTCGGATGTGCGAAGGCCGAAATCTATTTCGACCGTATACACTAACCATTTGTAATGATTCTTGCTTTGTTTTCAATGTGACTTACATTGTTTCGATTTGAGTACTCTTAAGTCATCATTTAATTTGTAATTATGATTCATATATGTTATGATTTTTTTTGGGTAGGTAGATGCGTTATAGCTACTTCTGTTTTTGTTAAGTGGAATAAAGAGCTAACTTTGTGGACTTAAAATGCATGTATTTTTTATTGAAAAAGATATATACTATTTCTATCCTAAAAAGTGGAGGGTCATATACTAGTATGTGCGCAATCAATTTTCGATTTGAAGTCAGATATTGATTTTTAAATTTTTTGAAATAAAAGTACCTATTTTGTGATTGCATGAGGTGGGTATATATTATAAATTACAATATACGGTATTGAAAAGATCAATTCAAAAAAAAAAAAAAAAGGTTCACTATTCGATTGCTAAGGTTTCATTCTAACAACGAAATTACTTGAATTTCCTTGTACACATTTTAAGACGTAAACAAAATGGTCAGTTAGCTTAAAGAAAAATGAAGCAAGTTCTAACTAACCAAGAAAAGTAGTACTTGTGAGTTTTTCTTCTGAATTTTTTATATTGTTCAGACCATTTGAAAAGTGAAAATTGCCTTACAGAGGGATAAGAGAAAACTAAAAATACAAAAGACAAGAAAAATAATCCCTTCGACGTTGTTCCTCTCGCCTTGTTTTCTTTTGTTTTATTCTCGTTATTGTTTGTTGCTACTGCTTTTTTTTTATTTTTTTCGTGCTGAGGATCTACTGGAAAGAATCTCTCTATATTTACTGTAGGGGTAAGGTCGGCGTACTATCTACCCTCCTCAGACCCAACTTGTGCGACTATATTGTGTCGTTGTTGTTCTATTGTCTCCACCTGTTCATCTCATTTTGCCTTATTCAAGTAATTAAATAAAGGCAAACGAGAGTTATTGCATGTGGGAGTTGGCAAAGCCCGGTAGTGGAATACTGGCATTGATTTTAAAGAGGGATTCACATGATATTGTAACCAAATCAAGGCAGGCAAGAAAATAACAAAATGCGGATACATTTCTTTGAACCATCACTTCCAATATATGTTTTACAATGTAACATTTTACTGCGTATATTGGTGGCCCAATAGGTTTAAAACCGTAATTAATATTTATTTAATGAGTAAATCTCATTCGTCCAATCGATTACTTGATGGACGTACCGGATTAAATGAGAACCTCAATAAATTGGTCTTCTTCTCATCTATTAGGTTACCGTATTTTATTTTCTCTCTTTCATCACTAAAGGCAGCGGTAACGTAAAGTTAGGGCAAGGGGCGAGAAACCAATTTACCAATTGACGCTTCCGCTTCACGATAATATGGCTTCCGCTTCAGGTATGTTTTCTGTAACGATTATTTGTAAGATTATCATGTTCAAGATTCTAGTATGAATTGAAATTTATGTTTATCACGTGGTATCATGAGCCAACTGGATTACTTTAACTGATAATCTTATGCGAAAGAAATATCGAATTGTTTTCAAAATCACAATTACAATTTGTAATACATAACTGATCTAATGCGGCAGTAATGATTCTTTGTTCAAAGGATTTGACGTTTTGTTCTTTCCTCTAATTGCCTTATGATTGAACTTAAAATATATATATATATATATTATGATAATTCAGATAAGAATCGCAGCCTTTGAAGGTTATGTGCTTACCGTGAAATTATAAATGTTTGTTTACATGTAGCGGCAATGTTTTTTCCCCAACAGCAATATTTTCCCCCCAACACATTGGCATGTTAAAGTGAATTTTCAACAAATTTGGCTTGCGATTTCACTTTATGGACACGTGCAATCTTAATATATTTTAAACCACTTCAGTGATAATATTTTATTCCTAAAAGTTTCTGGAATGCATACAGTTCACAGTAATTGCATGTAAATCCATCATTGTATTGATTGTGATTCTGGTATTGTATAATAATTGATGTATGTGCTTTAAAATTATATAGTTTGTTAGTCACTAAAGTGATTAAACTAGAATGTTTAATATTTATACATACATCAAATTCATGTTTATTTTATGCATGTATTAATGTTTATATAGTTTGTTAGTCACCAAAGTGATCAAACTAGAATGTTTAAAATATTCACATGCATAAAATATTTTGATATTTATTTTATGTGTGCATTTATGTTCATATAATTTGTTAGTCGCCAAAGTGATCTAACTAGTATGTTTAAGAAATTACGCACGCATAAAATAATAGTTTATCCATAAAAACTAATGAAATGCCTATTATTAAAAATTAGTGGATAAATTAATTTTCACTATTGCTAGAACTTAAGTATTTACCTAAAGGTAGATCGATTATTCTATGAATAGTGAATATAATGAGGTAAATTAATATTCTTTAGTCAAATATATATTATGTGTTCAAAGATGTCATATATGTTTGGTTAAAACTATTTAATTACCTATTGAAGACTAAATGGCATTTAAATTATGATAGTGTGTCGTAGTATTTACCCAAAGGAGAATTACGATATGCTTTAATTGTTTAACTGAATCCATATTGATTTGTGAGCATGTATTATCTATTTTACAGTTATTCCTCTTCATTCGCATGCTTTGTCTGTTTAATGTGTTCAACGGATTAAACTTCTCTGAATGGTATGAACAAGTCCAGTTCCACTTAGGTGTGATGGATCTTGACTTGGCTCTACTGAATGATAAGTCCTCTGCCATTACTGATACGAGCAGTGCGAATGAGAAGTCTTTCCATAAAGCATGGGAAAGCTCTAACATGCTGAGCCTTATGTTTATGCGAATGAGTATTGCCAACAATATTAAGAGTATTATTCCACAAACAGAAAGTGCCAGGGAATACCTGAAGTTTGTGGAAGAACGTTTTCGTTCTGCATATAAGTCTCTCGCTGGTACACTAATGGCTGAACTCACGACCATGAAGTTTGATGAGTCGCGTAGTATGCAAAACCATATCATCGAGATGACTAACATTGCAGCAAGACTTCAGACCTTGGGGATGGAAGTGGATGACTCCTTCTTGGTTCAGTTTATTCTAAACTCGTCGCCTCCTAGGTATCGACCTTTTCAAATTAACTATAACAATATTAAGGATAAGTGAAATGTTAGTGAATTGTCCAGTATGCTTACTCAGGAGGAGTCAAGACTTAATAAACAAGGGAGTGATTCAATTAACCTCATGGGTCAAGGAACTGGTAAAGGACTTAAAGTGAAGGCCAACAAGTTCAAGAAGAAAGCACCTGCTAAAGCTCCACATGATGCTAACAAGGAACATAAGGCAGATACGTGTCGTTTCTGTAACAAAGAAGGACACTATCAGAAAGATTGCCTGACATATAAAGCTTGGTTCGAAAAGAAAGGTACAATTAGTGCTTTTATATGTTTCGAATCAAATTTAATAGAAGTTCCTAATAATACTTGGTGGCTTGATTCTGATGCAACTGCTCATATATCTACTACGTTGTAGGGATTCCTTATTAGTCACTAAAGTGATCAAACTAGAATGTTTAATATTTATACATACATCAAATTCATGTTTATTTTATGCATATATTAATGTTCATATAGTTTGTTAGTCACCAAAGTGATCAAACTAGAATGTCTAAAATATTCACATGCATAAAATATTTTGATATTTATTTTATGTGTGCATTTATGTTCATATAATTTGTTAGTCGCCAAAGTGGCCAAACTAGTATGTTTAAGAAATTACGCACGCATAAAATAATAGTTTATTCATAAAAACTAATAAAATACCTATTATTAAAAATTAGTGGATAAATTAATTTTCACTATTACTAGAACTTAAGGATTTATCCAAAGGTAGATCGATTATTCTATGAATAGTGAATATGATGAGGTAAATTTATATTCTGTAGTCAAATATATATTGTGTGTCCAAAGATGTCATATTTGTTTGGTTAAAAATATTTAATTACCTATTGAAGATTAAATAGCATTTAAATTATGATAGTGTGTCGTAGTATTTACCCAAAGGAGAATTACGATATGCTTTAATTGTTTAAGTGAATCCATATTGATTTGTGAGCATGTATTATCTATTTTGCAGTTATTCCTCTTCATTCGCATATTTCGTCTGTTACTGTGTTCAACGGATTGAACTTCTCTGAATGGCATGAACAAGTCCAGTTCCACTTAGGTGTGATGGATCTTGACTTGGCTACTGAATGATAAGTCCGTTTCTATTACTGATACGAGTAGTGCGGATGAGAAGTCTTTTCATAAAGCATGGGAACGCTCTAACAGACTGAGACTTACGTTTATGCGAATGAGTATTGCCATCAACATTAAGAGTACTATTCCACAAACAGAAAGTGCCAGGGAATACCTGAAGTTTATGGAAGAACGTTTTCGTTCTGCAGATAAGTCTCTCGTTGGTATACTAATGGCTGAACTCATGACCATAAAGTTTGATGGGTCGCGTAGTATGCAAAACCATATCATCGAGATGACTAACATTGCAGCAAGACTTTGGACCTTGGGGAACAAAGTGGATGACTCCTTCTTGGTTCAGTTTATTCTGAACTCATTGCCTCCTGAGTATGGACCTTTTTCAAATTAACTATAACACTATTAAGGATAAGTGAAATGTTAGTGAATTATCCAGTATGCTTACTCAGGAGGAGTCAAGACTTAAGAAACAAAGGAGTGATTCAATTAACCTCATGAGTCAAGGAGCTGGTAAAGGACTTAAAGTGAAGGCCAACAAGTTCAAGAAGAAAGCACATGCTAAAGCTCCACATGATGTTAACAAGGAACATAAGGTAGATACGTGTTGTTTCTGTAACAAAGAAGGACACTATTAGAAAGATTACCTGAAACGTAAAGCTTGGTTCGAAAAGAAAGGTACAATTAGTGCTTTTATATGTTTCGAATCAAATTTAATAGAAGTTCTTAATAATACTTGGTGGCTTGATTCTGGTGCAACTGCTCATGTATCTACTACGTTGTAGGGATTCCTTACGATCCAAACTACAAATCCAAATAAGGATTTATTGTTCATCAAAAATCGTATGAAGGCTCCAATTGAAGGCATAGGGACTTATCGTTTGATCATGGAAACTGGACGTCACCTTGATCTATTACAGACTCTTTATGTACCTTCAGTTTCTAGGAATTTGATTTTTCTTTCAAGACTTGATATTTCTGGATTTGATTTAAAGTTTGGAAATGGATGTTTCAATTTATATAAGACTGCTATTTTTTATGGTTCTGGTTTTCTTAATGATGGTTTATATAAATTGAAACTCGATATTGATTTTTCTGAATCTCGTCTTACTCTTCAACATAATGTTGGAATTAAACGTAGTTCACTAGATGAAAGTTTTGCTTACTTGTGGCATAGACGTTTGGGTCATATATCCAAAGAAAGGTTAGAAAGATTAGTAAAGAATGAGATTATTCCGAATCTAAATTTTTCTGATCTTACTATATATTTGGATTGCATTAAGGGAAAGCAAACCAAGCATAGTAAGAAAGGTGCCACAGGAAGCACCCAGCTTCTTGAAATTATACACACTGATATTTGTGGACCCTTTGATGTTCCATCTTTTGGTGGAGAAAAATATTTTATAACTTTTATCGATGACTTTTCATGTTATGGATATATTTATTTGCTGAAAGAAAAATCTCAAGCAACAGTGCTCTCAAAGTATTTGTTAATGAGGCTGAAAGACAATTAGATAAAAAGGTGAAAACCATTAGGTCAGATAGAAGTGTTGAATATTATGAAAAATATAATGAATCGGGACAATGTCCAGGTCCATTTACAAAGTTCCTCGAGGAACATGGCATATGTGCATAGTATACTATGTCAGGAACACCCCAAAAAATGGTGTTGCAGAAAGGCATAATCGAACACTTATGGATATGGTTAGGAGCATGATGAGTAATTCCTCATTATCCAAATCATTGTTGATGTATGCTCTTAAAACTGTTGTATATTTATTAAATAGGGTTCCTAGTAAGGAATTTCCAAAGACCCCTTTTGAACTGTGGACAGGAAGGAAACCTAGTTTAAGGCACCTGCATGTTTGGGGTTACCCAGTGGAAGCTAGAGTTTATAATCCACAAGAAAAGAAATTAGATTCTCGAACAGTAAGTGATTACTTTGTTGGTTACCTAGAGAAATCTAAAGGGCATGTGTTTTTCTGTCCAAACTATAGTTCGAGAATTGTTGAAACCGATAATGCAAGATTCATTGAGAATGGTGAAGTTAGTGGGAATGTTGAAAAATAAAGTGTGGAAATAAAAGAGGTGAGGGTCAATATTCCATTACCCATGAATGTGCCTACTTCCACACAAATACCAAATATTATTCCAGTTGTTGAAGAATATTTTGACAACACCGAGCAACATTTGGATGAACACTTCATGAAGAAACTAACTCACAAATATCTCACACAAATAAAACACAAGAAATACCATTAAGAAAATCTCAAAGAGTTAGAAAATCAGCTATTTCGGATGATTACGTGGTTTATTTGCAAGAGTCAGATTTTGACATTGCTCTTAATAAGGATCTAGTTTCATTTTCACAAGCCATAGAAAGTAATGAGTATGGCAAATGGATCGATGCCATGAAGGAAGAGTTAAAATCCATGGAATACAATAAAGTTTGGGATCTCGTTGAATTGCCAGAAAGTTCTAAAAGATTCGGGTGTAGATGGGTCTTTAAGGCCAAACGCGATTCAAATGGAAATATTGAACGATACAAAACCAGACTTGTTGCCAAGGATTACACTCAAAAATGAGGCATTGATTATAAAGAGACATTTTCACCGATCTCAAAGAAAGACTCGTTAATAATTATTATGGCTTTGGTGGCTCATTATAATTTAGATTATACAAAATGGATATGAAAACTGTCGTTTTTAATGGAGACCTCGAGGAGGAAGTTTATATGGACCAACCAGAGGGTTTCAAAACTATTAAAAAAAAAGGTCAAATGGTGTGTAAACTGAAGAAGTCAATATATGGACTTAAACAAGCCTCACAATAATGGAATATAAAGTTTAATGATACCATAACATCTTTTGGGTTAGTGAAAAATACCGTTGATCGGTGTGTATACTAAAAGATCCATGGGAGCAATTTTATATTTTTAGTCATATATGTTAATGATATTCTCCTTGCTGCTAATGATTTAGGCATATTGCGTGAGACTAAAGATTTTCTCTCTAAGAATTTTGAAATGAAAGATATGGGGAGGCATCCTATGTGATAGGAATAGAAATATTTCGTGATAGATCACAAGGATTATTGGGATTGTCTCGGAAAGGCTATATCGAAAGAGTTCTAGAGAGATTTAACAAGAATAACTGTTCAGCAGGAATTGTTCCAATTCAAAAAGATGAAAAATTTAGTCTCATGTAATGCCCTAAGAATGATGTAGAACGAAAATAAATGGAATTAATTCCTTACTCTTCTATTGTTGGTAGTTTGATGTATGCTCAGACTTGCACGAGACCAAATATTAGTTTTACGGTCAGAATGCTGGAAAGATATCAGGGTAACACAGGAATTGATCACTGGAAAGCTACAAAGAAAGTTTTGAGGTACCTGAAAGGAACGAAGGATTACATGCTTATGTATAGGAGATCCAAGCATTTGGAAGTTGTTGGATACTCGAATTCATATTTTGCTGGATGTATTGATATTAGAGAGTCCACGTTTGGTTATTTGTTCCAATTAGCTGAAGGAGAAATATCATGGAAAAGTGCCAGACAGTCTGTCATTGCTACATCCACGATGGAAGGAGAACTTGTGGCATGTTTTGAAGCCACAATCCATGCATTATGGCTGCGAAACTTTATTTCAGGACTTGGGGTTGTCGACACCATTACCAAGCCGCTAAAAATTTACTGTGATAATTCTGCAGCAGTATTCTTCTCTGAGAATGATGAGTACTCCAAAGGTGCCAAACATATGGAATTAAAGTACTTTACCGTCAAGGAGAAAGTTCAGAAACAAAGAATGTCACTTGAGCATATTAGAACTGATCTCATGATTGCAGATCCGTTAATGAAAGGTTTACAACCAAAGATATTTAAAGAACATGTACATAGAATGGGTCTTGATTGTATTTATGATTGATGTATTTATGATGTTTTGACACTCTCAACTCATTTATGTATTTCTGATATACATTAATGATTTCCTATTTCTCATAATGGTGTACACATTATTGTTTTGAGATGTTACATGATAAGTCTCAATGAGACATTATTGTGGACCATAATATTTTATAGCTTATTGTGATGACCTGCCACGTCACCATGCCACATAGACACCATTTGGCATATATTAATACCATATGGAAGCTTACATAGGAGGAAAGCTAGTATTTGTGAGAAGATTCTAGAGAAGTATGGACATTTCCTTTGGAAGATCCTAGATGCTTATGGATTTGCTAGGAAAGTCCTTGGAATCTTCTAGGCTTGTAGAGAATTCTAGAGAAAGCCCTTATCTTGTAAATATTAAGGACATGTATAACAATTAATATTTACACACTAGCCCCTAGGAGACTAGTATATAAAGGGGGTCATTCATTTGTAATTCATCAAACAAACAATTCAAGTTCTCTCTAATACAAAGCTTCCTTTAACAATTCTCTTATATTTTTTCTACCATTCTCTTAGCGATCTTGTGTGTGGTAAGGCTGACTTGGCATAGCAAGAATGTGAGCAAGTTATGCAAGATCGTGAGCGAGTTGTCAAGTGTCGCACGTGTACTTAGTTAACAACTAAGGACGTGACAACGTGGTATCAGAGCAAAGGTTGCAACTAAGGGAATGGCAGATGACGGATAAATTAACGCTGCCAACACCTAAGCCAACGTCATCCAAGATATTGCTGGCAAGAGTGGCCGTAACAAAAAGAGTAATGTCACCAACAAGAGCCAGGAGGTACCACCCGAGGTTGTGTCAAATGAAGGCTTTACATCCCAAGAACCATCTGTCACTGAGGTGAGCAAGGATGAAGTGGAGTTCCTTCCCAAGGACGTCTCGCTCGGTAAAGAGTGGGTGACGAAGATGAACGCGGGGATGGACGCCGTGGAGATTTTTGGCCAACGCTTGGGGGAAGGTAGAAGGCACCCTTAGCATTCTTGAGGGGCACACTTTTGAAGAGATTGAGAATATCCAAAATGACTTGGAGGGATGTACACAGACCGAGATGGAACTAAAGCAAACCATCATTGCCTTAGAGTGCAGACTCATGGAGGCTTTGAGTACTATCGATGCTATGAAGGCAAAGATAGAGTCACTCGAGGAGCATGTTAGTGCTGGCGTGACCGATGAAACCAACAATGTTGTGGTGGCAAGGGAGGCCAAGATCGAGGCTCCCCAACCCCCGATATTCAAAGGAGTTCGTGATGCACAAGAAGTGGAAAACTTCCTTTGGCACTTGGAGAACTACTTCAAGCACGGCAAAGTGAGGGACGACGAGGCCATGATCAACACTGCAGTGTTGTACCTCTCAGAGACTTCCATGCTATGGTGGAGAAGGAAGATGGCCGACGTGGATAAAGGTCTATGTACTATTAGCACGTGGGATCAGCTGCAAGCAAAGAGTTCGGGAACTGCACAATTGGGTATGATCGGATTATGTGATGCAGTCACGAAACAAGTTATCCAACCTACCGAGAATGGCAATCAGTACGTGCATCTCATCATCAACAACAAGCCTGCTCGTGCAATGGTGGATACTGGAGCAACTCATAAGTTCGTGATTGAGGTTGCCGCAAAGAGACTAGAATTGAAGCTTGCTCCAACCAACTCTCGCATTAAGACTGTGAATGTCGAGGTACAGAATGCTCGTGGGGTAGCTAATGGAGTTGATGTCAAATTGGGAACTTGGAAAGGTATGACAAACTTTACCGTAACCGCTATGGATATCTTTGACATCATATTGGGGCAAGAGTTCTTTAGACATTGTCATACTTTGATCGACCCCTACCTTCAACATCTCTTGGTTATGGAGCGAGAAGGAGCTTGCATGGTACCTACAGTGACAATGACACACGGACAGAGCCAAGTACAACTCTCAGCTATGCAGGTTGTCAAGGGGATCAAGAAAGGGGAGACGACGTTCGTGGCAACCATCGCAAGTCTGGAGGAAGAAAAGAGTTTTCAAGAGACACTACCGCCTTGCATAGAGAAGTTGCTTGAGGAAAACAAAGATGTCATGCCCGAGGAGTTGCCTAAACACTTGCCGCCTAGGCAAGAGATGGATCACAAGATTGAGTTGGAGTCAGGGGCTAAGCCACCCGCATTTGCCCCATATCGTATGGCACCGCCCGAGCTAGAGGAGATCAGGAAACAATTGAAACTAGATGCTGGTCATATTCGCCTATCAAAGGCACCTTTCGACGCACCAGTATTGTTCCAAAATAAGAAGGATGGATCGTTGCGCTTGTGCATACACTACCGAGCACTTAATAAGGTCACAGTGAAGAATAAGTACCCGATCCCGCTTATTGCTGACTTGTTCGATAGACTTGGGCAAGCCAAGTACTTTACCAAGGTGGATCTTCGCAAGGGCTACTACCAAGTTCGTATTGCAAAAGGGGATGATCCGAAGACAGAATGTGTGACGATATATGGAGCCTTTGAGTGGTTGGTGATGCCCTTCGATTTAACTAATGCACCTGTCACATTTTGCGCCCTTATGAACAAGATTTTTCATCCCTACCTTGATCAGTTCGTGGTAGTCTACCTAGACGACATAGTCATCTACAACAACACCTTGGAGGAGCACATGAAGCACTTAAGAAAGGTTTTCCAAGTCTTGAGGGAGAACGAGTTATACATCAAGAGGGAGAAATGCGAGTTTGCACAATCAAAGGTGCACTTCTTAGTCCATGTTTTTAGCAATGGCGATCTACACATGGACGAAGCTAAGGTGCGTGCTATCCAGGAGTGGGAGGAACCTTTAAAGGTAACTGAGTTGAGATCCTTCCTTGGCCTTGTTAACTACTATCGTCGGTTCATCAGCGGCTACTCAGCAAAAGCTACACCATTGACTGAGTTGCTAAAGAAGAATAAGCCATGGGTTTGGATAGAGCATTGTCAAAAGGCATTTGGAGACCTCAAGGCAGCTGTAATAGAGGAGCCAGTCTTGGCATTACCTGACTTTTCCAAGACATTTGAGGTGCATACATATGCCTCAGATTTTGCCATTGGGGTTGTCTTGATGCAGGATAAGCATCCCATAGCATTTGAGAGCCGCAAGTTAAATGAGACGGAGCGGCGTTACACAGTGCAAGAGAAGGAGATTACTGCTATTGTGCATTGCCTTCGTACATGGAGACATTATTTGCTTGGGTCGAGGTTCGTGGTCAAGACCGACAATGTAGTTACTAGCTACTTTCAAACGCAGAAGAAGCTCACACCAAAACAGGCTCGGTGGCAGGATTTCTTGGCCAAATTTGATTATGTGCTGGAGTATAAGTCGGGCAAAGTAACGTTGTAGTCGATGCCTTGATCCGGAAAGTCGAGCTTGCTGCAATCACTTTAACAAGATGGGACATTCGTGAGGCTATAAAAGAAGGCATGCAGCATGATCCAACAGCTAAACAACTTATCGAGTTAGCCAACCAGGGTAATACGAGATGTTTTTGGGTCGAAGACGGCATACTGCTTACCACAGGTCGGTGGGTCTACGTTCCTAAGTTTGGAGACATTAGACGGCGGATCATAAGGAAGAGTCGTGATACAATGTGGGCTGGTCATCCAGGACAACGTCGCACTATGGCCTTGGTTGAGTTAGTCTACTATTGGCCACGCATGCGAGATGACATAGAGTGTTATGTGCAGACTTGTCTTGTCTGTCAACAGGACAAGGTTGAGCAACAAAAACCTGGAGGACTTTTGGAGCCACTATCATTTGTAGGACGTCCATGGGAGAGCGTGACTATGGACTTTATCACTTGCCTACCGAAGTCCGACGGTTATGGTACTATTATGGTGGTGGTGGATAGATTTTTCAAATATGCCACATTCATGCCCGCCTCACCAGGTTGCACTGCCAAGGAAGCCGCCAAACTATTCTTTAAGAACGTGGTGAAGTATTAGGGCTTACCAAGGCATATTATTAGTGATCGAGACCCCTATTTTACTGAAAACTTTTGGAAAGAGTTATTAGACATACTTGGCACGGAACTGCACTTTTCCACTAGTTTCCACCCATAGACGGATAGACAAACAAAACGGGTTGATGCCTTACTAGAATGCTACTTGAGGCATTATGTAAGTGTCCATCAGAAAGATTGGGCAAGGCTCCTAGACATTGCCCAATTCTCTTATAACTTGCAGCGGGGTGAGTCCACGGGACGGACACCATTTGAGCTATCCACAGGCCAACATCCACAAACTCCACATTCATTACCAGCCGCGTTCGAGGGAAAGAGTTTGGGGGCTTATCATATGGCCAAAGGATGGGAGGAGGAGCTTGACACTACTAAGTCCTACTTGGATAAGGCAGCTAAGAAAATGAAGAGGTTTGCGGACCGTAAGTGGCGTCCCATATACTACAGAGTTGGGGACATGATCATGGTGAAGTTTAACCCAAGAAAGTTCAAGGCACTACAGGGCATGCATCAGAATTTGATTCACAAGTATGAGGGGCCATTTAAGATCGTCGCCAAGGTAGGCAAGATCTCATACAAGCTTGACATGCCATCATATCTTATGATCTACCATGTCTTCCATGCCAGCATGCTTAACCCATATCATGAAGACAAGGATGATCCAAGTAGGGGCCAATCAAGTCGAGCGCCTATTACTATCACCGCCTCACATGATCGGGAGATTGAGGCTATTATTGATTACCAGGCCAGGAGAAAACAAGGGCAGAAATCCACCGCAATGTTCCTCGTCCATTGGAAGGGGCAATCTCCTGAGGAGGCCACGTGGGAACGATATGAAGACTTATGGCAATTCAAAGATAAGATCCGGGAGTTTTATGCAACAACATTACGCCGCGGTCGTCGCAACATTAGGTGGGGGAGAGTGTGATGACCCACTACGTCACCATACCACATAGGCACCATTTGGCATATATTAATACCATGTGGAAGCTTACATATGAGGAAAGCTAGTATTTGTGAGAAGATTCTAGAGAAGTTTGGACATTTCCTTCGAAAGATCCTAGATGCTTATGGATTTGCTAGGAAAGTCCTTGGAATCTTCTAGGCTTGTAGAGAATTCTAGAGAAAGCCCTTATCTTGTAAATATTAAGGACTTGTGTAACAATTAATATTTACACACTAGCCCCTAGGAGACTAGTATAGAAAGGGGGCCATTCATTTGTAATTCATCAAGCAAACAATTCAAGTTCTCTATAATACAAAGCTTCCTTTAACAATTCTCTTGTGTTCTTTCTACCATTCTCTTAGCGATCTTGAGTATGGTAAGGCTGACTTGGCATAGCAAGAACGTGAGCAAGTTGTGCAAGATCGTGAGCGAGTTATCAAGTGTCGCACGTGTACTTAGTTAACAACTAAGGACGTGACATTATGGACCTGATACGATAAGTTGCTAATGTTGTAGTATATGGAAGGGAGTATGTAAACAAATTATATATAACCGCCATAACTCGCATTTAGTAGTTTATCGTATTATGGTATTTATGATGGACATTATAGAAGAGATTTGTTTATGTGCAACTAATGTTCTCATATTAAATATTAATATTATGTGATTATTGGGCCAAGCGGGAGAATGTAAGATTTTTCTACGTATATTGGATGCCCAATAGGTTTAAGGCCGTAATTAATAATTAATTAATGAGCAAATCCCATTCGTTCAATCGGTTACTTGATGGACATACCGGATTAAATGAGAACCTCTATAAATTGGTCATTTCCCCACCCATTAGGGTTACCGTATTTTATTTTCTCTCTTCTATCACTATAGGCGGCGGTAACATAAAGTTAGGGCAAGGGGCAAGAAATCAATCTACCAATTGACGCTTCCGCTTCACAATCTTCAGGTATGTTTTTTGTAACGATTATTTGTAAGATTATCATGTTAAAGATTCTGGTATGAATTGAAGTTTATGTTTATCATATAAAACCAATCATGCAAGAGATCATCATCACCCAACCATATGGTTTAGTGACCAATGAAATGAAATAAAAATTATATTAACAGATAATAAAATAAGTATAAAATATTATATGTCGATGTCTAAATGACAAAGTTATCTGATATACATATATATTAGTGAAAGATAGTAAGTATTCCGTGCAATAATCCAAGTGCGCATAAACTTGGATACTAGGTGGGACTCAGACTGCTCCAATATATAGTATATCGTATCTAGTAGCTAATAGTAAGTACACATTATTTCAAAAAAGTCTTCTATTTTTTTCATCTAAACGATCGCATAGAGTAATCTGCTTGAAACCATTGTTCCTAATTTGACTGAAATATACTTCAACATGTAGTGATCCCATGATTCCCATCTCTGATTCTTCTATACATAAAAGATTGATTTGAATTTGGTTTTACTGTATTACACAACTAAATTGACCATCATTAAATAAAATTGGTATACTAAGCTAGCGTTTGGACATAGATTTGGTTAAAATTTAAAAAAAGAATTTTTAAAATTGTGTAAAAAAATAATTTTTGAAAGTTAAATTTGTATTTGGACATACGTTTTACTTGGAAAAAAAAGTTAAAGTTTTTGAATAGACTGAAAAACCGGTGAACTTTAAAAAAAAATCAAAAATCAAAAACCGATCAGAATCCGGAACAATGTTTTCAAATTTTCTGTTAAAAAAAAAAAAAAGGAGAAGCCAAAATCTATATCCAAATGGGTCCTTAGTTTTGAAGAGATAATATTTACGTAACAAAGGTATGAGTATAAAGTTTTTCTTTTACTTTTTAAAATATGAATCGTTCACCTGCAGCGATTGAAATTTGAAAACCAATATCACCTAAATACTTCTTCCATGCAAAGTGGTAATATTCGCACCTAAAAACTTCAATCCGCACTTTTTACTACTCTCCCTGTCACAAAAATCTACTCTTTTTGTCATAAAAAGAATTGCCGCTTTGCATGGAAGATGTATTTACTTGGGGCAAAAAAATCAATGATACTACGTGGGTGTTTGGACATAAGAATTAAAGTCCAAAAAAAGTGGGAAAAAAATTCAAATAAAAATGGTATTTGAAAATTAGAGTTGTGTATTTAGACATGAATATAATTTTGGGTTGTTTTTTAAGTTTTGTGAGTCATCTAAGTGAAAATTTTGAAAAATAATTTTTTGAAGTTTTTAAAATTTTCAAAAAATTTTAAAATTAATCTTCAAGTGAAAATTAAAAATTTTATGGTCAAATATTAATTTCGAAAATAAAAATAAAAGATTTTCGAAAAAAAGTTTTAAAAAAAAATCTTATCTCCAAAGGGCTCTACAGAAAAGAAAACAAATTAACCATACTATTCAATTGCAGTGGGCAGAATCATTTATCTGGTGCGAGAAGCAAGACAACAGTTAGAAACATTGCTGCACTCCACGTGTCAACAAGAAAGTGTCTGATGACATGGCACAAGGCAGATGCTGACGCAGAAATCTGAGCACTGCGGATAAGCTGACTCATCATATATCATCCTAACACATCATTCGTGGTGAAAAACAGCTCCACGTGTACATGAAAAAGATGACAAATTGTTTTTAAAATAATTCTGACCTTGACTTTTGCTGTGAACTAGGAAACCGAATCACTTTTGACAAGTTGTAGATATGCTCACTGTGTGTTTGGATAAGCTTAGAGTCACGTCAATAACCAATTAGGGGCAACAAATTTCCAATTTGGAAATCTAAGGGTTGAAAACTTTTATAGCCACATCCTCCCCCTCCATTTTCAAACATCTGTTTTAGCATCATATCAAAGTAGTATACAAATCGAATCGAAAAACTGTATCAAATCAAAAAGTCAAACTAAGCCGATTAAAAGATTCAATTAAATTTTGTTTAATTTAGTTTGGTATTGATTAAAAAATTTAAACCAAACCGACTTATAAATATATAATTTTTATATATAACTTTTAACACTTTTCATAGAATTTTCTTTAAAAAATATCTAAAAATATTTACAATTATCTTATGGATGTAATATTTAGTTAAATATGAAATGCTATATTTTTATTAACTTTAAATAATGAAATGTATAATCATTTTCTTATCAAGTGTTAGTAAAATGCGTCAATCTCATTGTTCTTTCATATTCATATGTCAAGATCTATTAAATTCTTATATCTTTTTTAAATTTGAAGTGGCATTTCAATAATATAAAATTAAATAGAACATATCATTATATAGGTATCATATTGATTTTTATATTTAATTATTAAATTCGATTAACCTTGAAAGTGTACATCAACGAAAAATTATTGTCAAATAACTAAACAAATAACTATCATATGTTACGAAGAAAATTCTCCCATAAGAATATATTAATAGATCATATATGTTTGTCATTTTTTTAAAATTTTTACTAAATATATACTTATCAAAAATTTAACAAAGTAAGATTGAAATAATATTCATATAACAAAAAAACTGACAAAACCGAACCAATCCATTCTGAACCAATCCAAGATGATATAGTTGGTTTGGTTGGATTTTAATAAAATCGAACCAATCCGGTCCATATACACCCCTATATCAAAGTCACAATGGCATCACCAACGAATCATACCCGCGGAACCAGGCGCAGTGCTAACACAAATCAAATGGTAAAAACTTACCCAAAGAGATTTACACCAAATCAATAGACATATCATAATCATAAATCATAATCATATGAATGACAAATCAATTAGTCAGTCGGAAATACTAACTGCAATCACAAGGGTACTCTGTTTGTTCAAGGAAAAGTGGTCATCAACACAGAAACTAACACTTGGCCACACAAGAATCTGTCGACTTTAGTGATCTTGTGACACAGTCAGCTGGACAATTACATTGGGTGGATCCCATTATGAAGTACCTGGTCGGAAGTTTATGACAAAATTCATGACATCACTCTTTTCTGACCCTCTAAAACGTGCAAAGATATGACAACCATAAACTAATGTGAATGGAAAACCTAAATGTCCATGTGCCATACGCTTTGCAAATTCAATCTGGAGTGAAGCTGCAGGCTTAGAAGCTTCCGCATGAAATGAACTGCAAACGTCATACTAGATAAAATCAAAGAGATCTCCTGCAAAATTCTATATTCCACCTCGGTAGCATTAACTCCATTGCCTAACACATGGTTCAATTTCAAGAATACATGTTTGGAAAGGGACATACTGTAGTGAAACAAACATGAAAAGAGATGAGTAATGGCAAAGGGATAATGAGGCCATACAAGGGGGATCAAGGGTCAGTAAGTACTTCGGTTGTTCTGATTCATTTTCTTGGAAGATGAGGCTTTGTCGATTCTACAACCACCTGCTTACCCACCACAAAAAAATAAGAGGAAAAACAATAAATTACAACAACAAAACACTTGCCAATTCTTAGAAGCCACACTTCCAGTTCTTAATTTATAACAAGACAAAATTCTTAAACCAATTTAACATGAATTAGAAATAGTAAACTAACTGTCCAAGTACACATGCACAGTTGTGGGAACATTTTCTATGTCATCCTGAAATCTGGACTCAGAATTCCAACACAAGAAAAGATACAGATGCAACCAGAAGCCTCAACTTTATATTCATTATAAATATATAACAGCAAAGAATTATGTAATCATAATTATGATGTAAAATAAATGTATTAATTGGAGAAGCTAAAGACAGCTGTCAAAACTAATTAAAGATGGATGTTAAAAAATTTGGACAAAATTTTTTATTTGCCATATTGCCCCAAATATCCAATAGCATTTGCAGCAATATGTCACAGGCCGACTTACTTTCGCTCGTCAGCGTCACCGAATAGCCCGTGCGGCGCCTGCAGTTCCCCTCGCTGCAGGTCAGCCTACCTCCTTTCCCGGAATTTCCAAGCACGATCCTATGCCTGTGGTGAAGCTTACCTAGAAGGCATGCTCCAACTGTGCCGCCCGTAAGATGTCTAGGCTCTTGGCCTCGACATGTCGTGGCGCTTCTTGTCTTAGGATCATAATCCATGCGCGCCCTGGGGGTTGGCTAAGGACATGTCTTGCCCTTCGCCTAAGACTGAGTATCGCTCTCGCGTGCACAGCCCAATCCTCAAGCTTGACACTCGCCTCGTGCATCTGCACCCGGCTTGTGCCTCGCCCGAGTAAGGCAACCTTTAGTCCTTGGCCATTATCATGTGCGTCTTTTAGGGGCATGCCCATACATAACCCTCGCGACACACTTCCATCCCGTCTAGTTCAGTGTCGCCCCACAACTGCACGTTTAGGCCAACGGATCCTTGCTCGCATGGCTGAACCCAAGCCATGCTTACAAGTCGACACATGATGCCCCTAAGATAGGTGCATCAAGTATCCAATTGGCACGGAGGTCTCTGTCCAACACTTCGGCAGCCCGCGAGGCATACCGTCCCATACATCAAGCCTCCAGCGCTCGTTTGGTGCCCAACGCTAGTCCGAAGGCGTCACGCCATCCATAGAGTTCCCAAACTCGTATGGATACCTAGGATACTCTTTTGAGTCGTCCAGGCAGACCCTTAAGGTTTCCCTCAAGGTCACTCATTAGATATGGCTTGGTGGCAGCACGTATGGGGGAGACAGGTCGAGCTTTCAACACATATACTCCTTATATATGCTTAAAATTAAAAAGCCCAAGTTTCCTGAGTAGACATATCTACGTCAGAGAATCATAAGAGCCTTTTCTCACCGGTTCCGAATGAAGTCACAGCCCCAAAATGCGGGTTGTGACATCCTCCCACACTCATTATGTCATTGTCCCCGATGACACATCATGGCCTACGACATCCCGTAGTATGCCCTTCAGGTATGTACATTGCGGCTCCCTTTGTCCTGCTCGAAGTCCTAATCAAAAGGAGTCGCGCCCCATGCACTTCTCCCCCAAGTATCTTCCAAGCGTGCCTCTGCACTTCACCTCCTTTCGGTGTTCAATTGGAAAGTGCCTTCGCACTTGCACCCTCTGGTGTTTAACTTTGTAGTTGACCCACACTAGTCAACTACACCATGACCCTCACGGCCTTCATGTCCGTCTGAAGCTTTTCCCTCAATGGTAAGCACATCAACGTGCTTATTTGGCGCGGCTCCCTTAGCCTTTTCACACCTTCTGGCATAGCTTCTGTAGCCCAAACGCTCCCGTAGCTTTTCCTTGCCCTCAGAACCTTTGAAGATGTGTTTGCTTCCGGACCCCCAACTTCGCCCTTATGCCTCTTGCATAGGCGGATCCTCCCACACTCAATGTGGAGGATACTTCTTAGCGGTCCCACTTGGCATTCGGCCAGCTCTTGGGATGTCTCTTGGTGAGTACTACATTCTCAAAGTCATAGCATTGCCGCATTCCCGAACAAAGCTCTTTGTTTTCCAACTGTCACTTCCTCAGCAAGTACCTAATGTTCCTGGTAGTACGTCAGTACTCGCCCAATAGTCAGGTACTCACTTGGTCCTGCTAGCACGGCTTCCCTGTCCGGTTGTGCATCGCACTTGGACTCTCAACGGTCCCCGATCATTCGGCGTACCCCTTTCCAGAATGATGACATCTTCCAACTTGGAAATCCGCCCAATTCTGAAGCTTCGCTATTCCTTCGAATTCGCCTCCTCACCTTGGCAATGCCCTCAGGCAGTCCAAAAGTCTATCCCGTAGGAAAGACACTCAATTGATGCGTTGCACGCATCCTTGGCAAGATCTCCACTGCGATCATGACTAAAGTTTATAGTCCACGGCTCCCACTTTTTGCGATATGGTTGCTCGACCTGGCAAACATGGCCTTTTCTTGACCATCCAACTCATCGGCATATCACCACATTCAGTAGCAACCCAGACTTTCTTCGACCAGCAGTATCGGGTTCTCGATCTCTGGTGGCATATGAACATCAATCTCTGCTTTGACATGATCTCCGCACTGACATCCAAAATGCACTTGTCATCTCAACTCTTGCCTTGATATTGTGTCATGGCATAGTATGGCCTTAATCAGCTCTGATACCACGTGTCAGGACCGACTTTCTTTCGCTCGTTAACGGCACCGAATAGCCCGTGTGGCGCCTGCAGTTCCCCTCCCTGCAGGCCAGCCTATCTCCTTTCCCAGGATTTCCAAGCACGATCGTGTGCCTGTGGTGAAACTTGCCTTGAAGGCATGCTCCAACTGTGTTGCCCGTAAGATGTCTAGGCCCTTGGCCTCGACATGTCGTGGCGCTTCTCGTCTTAGGATCATAATCCATGCGCGCTAGAGCTGTTCATTTGGATCGTATATCCGAAATCCGAACCGATCCGTTCAATTTCGGATTGGATCGGATTTCGGATCGGATTCGGATTGGTATAATTTTAATACGACCCGATCCGAAATTATTAGGGCATGTATAAATTCTAAACTTTAATTCGAATAATTAGTACTTCCTTTACATTTTCCTCCAAGTTATTACCTTTACAATTGATGGATTTAGCTCTATTGTCACCATAGTACTCTCATAATTGTATAAACATGAATTTTTCTTACTGTACTGCCTCTTTTACAAAGAAAATATACATATGAGTTTGCAACTTTGAGGCATAATAATCCGATCCGAAATCCGAAAATCTGATCCGATCCAAACTTTAAAATCCGATCCGATCCGATATTAATTCAGATCGGATTCGGATTGCATTTTCTAGAATCCGAAATCCAAAAATCCGATCCGAAATGTGCTAAATCCAATCCAATCCGATCCATGCACAGCCCTAATGCGCGCCCTGGGGGTTGGCTAAGGACATGTCTTGTCCTTCGCCTAAGACTGAGCATCGCTCTCGCGTGCACAGCTCAATCCTCAACCTTGACACTCGCCCCGTGCATCCGCACCCGGCTTGCGCCTCGCCCGAGTAAGGCAACCTTTAATCCTTGACCATTGTCATTTGCGTCTTTTAGGAGCATACCCATACATAGCCCTCGCGACACACTTCCATCCCGTCTAGTGCAGTGTCGCCCCACAACTACACGTTTAGGCCAACGGACCCTTGCTCGCATGGCTAAACCCAAGCCATGCTTACAAGTCGACACATGATGCCCCTAAGATAGATGCATCAAGTATCCAATCGGCACATAGGTCTTTGTCCAACACTTCGGCAGCCCGCGAGGCATACCGTCCGATACATCAAGCCTCCGGCGCTCGTTTGGTGCCCAACGCTAGCCTGAAGGCGTCGCGCCGTCCATAGAGTTCCCAAACTCGTATGGATACCTAGGACACTCCTTTGAGTCGTCCAGGCAGGGCCTTGAGGTTCCCCTCAAGGTCGCTCATTAGATACGCCTTGGTGACATCACGTATGGGGGAAGCATGTCGAGCTTTCAACACCTATACCCCCTTATATATGCTTAAAATTAAAAAGCCCAAGTTTCCTGAGTAGACAGATCTACGTCAGAGAATCAGAAGAGCCTTTTCTCACCGGTTCCGAACGAAGTCACAGCCTCAAAATGCGGGTTGTGACAAATAGCTCCTATTATTAATGTAGATCAAAGCTAGAGCATATCACAGACTGCAAAATCTGCTGGTTAATTTCCAGAGACATGTACATTTCTTCTTGGTTTTTCCGGCAAATACCAAATAGAGATCTTACCCTTCCATCATATGATAATGATGCAAATATCCACGGCTCTCGACAGCTCCAAGCAAGTCCTACAACCAAGATGGACAAGTCAACTGCTGCTTACAAAGTAAGCTGATGAGGCAACAAGAAGTGCTTACTTACCATACACACTGTCTTCATAGTCACTATATGAATTAAGCAATGGATCGACTGGCCTATTAGGGGAGTCAAAGCTGAAAATCATAAACTTCATGAGATATAGTGAGAGAAGACATTTTCAAGTGATTTTTTTTTTTTTTTTTTGCTTTTTCTTCCTTTTCTTTTTTGCGGAAAAAGGGAAGAGGGTTTAAGAAAGCACCTCTCCGAAGTTGGTTTGTCGCCGCCAGGAGGAGAAGCCCGCCACAAATTGACAGCAGAATCAGTTCCAGCACTCTGCCAAAGATTTTGTTTCAGCAACAAAATATCAATGACCAAAGTAGAAGACACTTGTTTTTAATACTAAAACCATATGCGCAGTAGATAAGACATGGGCACATGCTGTCAAGAGCTGTCAGTGCAAGTTACAGAGCTAAAAGCAGTTAAACATCCTATATCCAAAAACTATAAGATAGAATTTTTTTGGGGGGAGAGGGGGGAGGGGGGAGGGGGGATGGAATTCAGCATAGAAAATTGTGGCTCAGTGGATGTGTCAACAAGTGAGCTCTGTACATAGCGAGGATACACAAACAGAAACAGAAAATGAAGAGAAAGAACCAGAATTAAGTCTTCATATTCGGGATTGCACTTGACAGTCCATGTCCTGCGAACAAACATCAACTGCATTTACCCAATATGGAAAAGGAAATCCAGAAAGAAATTTCTAATCCTTTACCCTAATGATAAAAATATACATTCATTAATTTGTAGGGCACATAGGGAAACAGATACTGAAAGACCAGACAATAATCTTATATCAAGAACTCAATTAACTAAAGATAAGGGTAAGCAGCCTCATTATTGCCACAAAGTAGTACCAGTGAGCATGTCCAGGGAGCTCAAGGACTGGAAACTTCAGCATTCTAAGATCCCATATATGTATCCCAGATTCATCTTCAGCCGTTACCTGCAGAATTTAAATAAATCCTCATTGACACTGAACGCCTGCTTTCTTCCAGGGAAAAGAAAAAGAAGCTAAGAAGGTAAGCCCGAACTACTTTGAAATTTTAAACAGACATTTGAAAAAATAGATGGTAAAGTTGCGATAGCAATACCTTGCACATAGAAAACTATAACCACTTTCTCCTGTGTGTACCCCCATTTAAATCTTATTTGAAAGAAATGAAGAACCTAAAGCATGCAGAGGTGACAAAACCAGATTTATTAAGTCCAACTAACTCTTCATATTTCACTTTGGTGCTTACTTGGTAACTTCTTATATCCTCTTTGAGAAATTTAAAAAATTTGTTCCAAACGCGACAGAAAAATTCCTCAACTTGGTCATGGTTCTTCGATAGAAAAGTTTCAAGAACACAGGATAATCATCTTCATATAAAATTGGCATGTTAAAGATAACAAACTTCTATTTAGGTAGATGGAGATAATTAAAATACATAAATATGTGAACTTCAGAATTAAACAACAAATCATTGAGCAAGAACCAGAAGCCTGAAAGAGAAGTAGAGCTATTAGAAACACCAGGCCACAGCCATACACTTTAGAGGACGTACTTTCCATGTCTTGACATTCTTCTCATTCCATCTCTCTCCATAGAATGATCACTAGCAGGAAACAGAAAGTAGAAACTAGAAGATAGTATGTTTAAAGAACAAAGATTTATCCTTTCCTTCTTTGAGCAGCAACAAGAGTACCTCCCAACTTTCCATATTGAAATTGAAATGTTAGTATGAAAAAATCAAAAAGGAAAAGGAAAAAAAATGTTTCCTAAGATGGTCCGCATTAGAGTGTCAACTCCTAACATTGTTAATATTAACACCTATGCATACAGGCAAACAACAGATACACTTCACACATTCATAAAAGCTTACTCAAAGATTTTTTTATTTGCAAACAATGGACGATAAATCAACCGAAAGATGCAACTTAATAAGTTCACAAAGCTATGTACTTACAAGCATAAACTTTCTCTTCACATTGTAATCTAAATTACGGACATGGGGATGATCAATTGAGTTCGTTTTCCTGCAGTAGAATTAGCCATGATGTAAATTGTGTCTTGATAATTATTCAATTAATAGGACAAAAGCAGAAATAGCTTTACATGTACATAAAAAAATAAAAAATAATGCAGTGAGCAACTTTGTGCCTTAAACTTTTACCCTTTTTGTAGTAACCATACACAGCGTTATCTTTGGGCCCTTGAAACTATTTACTATTCAGTTTCTTTCTTAATCTATGCCACGCTATGACTTGGATCTATAGTTTGTGGCACTAGATTCTATGAAATAGATGGATTATGTGCTTTATGGGTTTTTCCTCTGTATAGATTAGGCTATATCAAGAACATGAAAATATCCCCCCCCCCCCCCCCAAACTAAGAGAAATAGATGTCCATGCCATGCCACTTACTAACCTTCCAAGTACTCTCTTCCATTATTTTCTGGTATGATTTATCTTGAGCTTTTTCACAAGTGAACAATGACTAACAACAACCCATGAAACAGAATATACAGAATGAAGTACTACCATATTCACTTACTTCATTGTCCGTAGATCCCAAAGTTGGACTGATGATTCACATGTTAGTGCTAGAGCATTATAATCATGAGGATCCCAGGCGCCCCCAGATAAAGAATGTAGCACACCTGCTGATTCTTGTGATTGTACCTAAATTTTGCAGCAGGCCTGAATAAAAATTAGCCCCAGCAATCAGAAGTAACAACACTTTTACAACTACGCTTGAGGTTCTCTGGAGCTAAGAACAGTGATATCCGAAGATGAAACACACAGAAGCCTAAGGTAAACTACAGACCACCTTGTACTTCAAACAAGGATGCGAGGATACACTTAACCAAAAGAACTCAATGATATTATTTCCAGGCCAGTAAATAGGTTTTAGCTGTAACAGAAGCACTCTAGTGCAAATTACATGTTTATTTTGAGCGATCTACTTCTAGTAATCAAATAGTTCAGTACTTAAAACATCCAGCTATGAGGAGCACTAGTGAACTTTCACCCAACATATATGCCATTTTGAATTATTCATCAGCTTTCACCCTATATGTGTTAACAAGAGTATTATTATTCGTATGTTCCTGGTTCACAGTATTTTCAAACTATCAGAAGGTTGCACAAAATGTAGTATTATGTATTGTGGCTTTGCTTCTCCAACCCCTTTTCCAATGCCAAATAATGATATACTTCTAGCGACTAGCAGTATAAAAGAAATGACTGTTCAAGAAAGCATGTCTGGGTCGAAAAAATGTTAATTGGAATACCAAACATGAGCAGCACTTTTCTGAAATGACAACTAAAACAAAATCAAGATGAAGGATTTTACTTGGTCATTTTTATATGGTCAGATCTAAGTAGCCATATGCTGGAATATACCTGTGCATTCTTCTTCGAAGTATCAAAGCTCCAGAGGAAAAGATTCTGCTCATCAATGCTAACCAACCTGTCATGCCTTCCTGTTGGCCACCAAAGTGTGCTGCCCACCATTTGCAAAACATTTAAGTGTCCGAGTAAATGAAACAGATAAGACCACCATTTAATAGAAAATTAAGAATAAAAAGGATGAGTCTTTGAATCATGATAAACCAAAAGAGAAGGATCATAAACTGTTAACTATTTAAAACATCTCAAGCACGAACTAAAGAACCAATTTGTTAGTAATTTACAGCTATCGAATTTTAATTACGTGACCACCATCTCATAGAGCTCACAATACTGTAAGATTATGCCAAAATTTACTGCTAGTCGAGACCAAAAGCTTTGAATTGCTTCATTCGGAGAGCAAAACAAAGAAAAGGAATAAGCATGAAACAAAACACATAGAGAACTTATGATTTTTGAAGTATTAGGATTTTTCCTCCAAAATCAAAGGACAGCATTTTCTAAATATATTTGAAGCACTCATGAATCATGGCATTCCAATTTTGGGAGATAATTAGGTTAGCTTTGTTGAAGGGTAGTGTTAGAAATAATATCAGCAACAATGTAACTGATGGAAATCATATACAGTATATTTAGGATAAAAGCTAAGGTAGCATTGGAAATTAAAGAGTTAATGTAGCATAAAAAATGATAATAGGAGGTTTTTTTTGTTTTGAAGGAAATGACAATAGAAGTTAATGGAGCATAGGATTTCATCGGATCATAATTTCAAGTTTATTTTTTCTTTTTTGTAAAATAAGATGCAATCATGCGCATATGTACATAAATGGAAGCTGCTGTCAGTTGGGTAAGTTTCAATATTAAGCATTAGAAGTTACAACCGCAGCATCCATTCGAATGATTAAATGAACATGCGGAGTTTTGACAACGAAAAAAAGTACAGAATTTTGCACACAATGCATCCTGTATTTCTACTCTGAAGCCTTAAAGTTTATTTCTTATTTTAAGCATGACAATCTTTTGAGCTCAGGGGCTATGGTAAGCTGTTCAAATTTACCATATTAAAAAAGATTTACCATTTTATCTTTGAACTATGAGCATCAAGAGCCGCAATCTTCTCTAGTTGTGGAGAATTCAACTGGCCATACAGCTCAGGGATCTGCCATATTGCTGCCCCATATGTTTCACCTACAAACAAATAGAGCATCATCATAGAACCGAGTTCTAGAAAACATCAAATCACCAACACCAACCGCAGTAGCATTCTAACATCTAATGAATGCCACTAAAGGAAATTCAAATGCAAAGAACGTCCTTGCGATCTTTCTTAAGCAGACAAGTGAAGATCATAAATTCAACCTATGATGCTACAAAATTGAAAAGAAACAAACTATTGCTCAAATCACCAACTAGTTTCATCCAAAATAGCAGAACACCAAAATTAAATAGCAGTGTGGTTCGACCAATCAACACTAATTAACTAGCACCCAAGGGTATGACGTAGTAGTCAATGAAGTGAGAGGAGAACCATGAGGTCTCATAATCAAATCCCAGCAAAGTCAAAAAGTACCAGGTAATTTCTTTCCATCTGTCTAAGCCTTAGTGGGCAGAGCTAACCGGTACCTATGTTGGTGGAGGTAGCAGGTAACTGGTGGAAGAGTCTAAGGGCGCACAAGCTGACTCCGACACTGACACCACTGTCTTAACCAATTAACTGCGCATCAATCCCAAATTAGTCGGCTCAACTCTATGAATCTTTTATATTCATTCCACTCTATCCACAGTAGTAACTATTAAAATCATGAATATCACATTAAACAAATTCAAGCAAAAGAGAAATGTCATGCGTAGATACTAAATTCCACTTTTAATTTAACAAATCTAAAGATCACAGAAGAAACAACACTCTATGATCATTCAAATCAAATCAAGCCAAAGTTAAGAACACGAGACAGTGAACTAAGACAATTCACTAGTCGAATATACAGTTATACTGTCAGGTGCCAATAAAAATTGAGCTGTAATCTAACAAAAAACTAAAAATTCAACAGAAGAAACAACACACTATGTTCATTCAGATCAACCTGATCCAATGTAATGAAAATGAGAAAGCTAACTAAAGAAGATTCATAAAGAACGTTAATAAAGGAAAATTAAAACAATAAACTTACCGGAAGAGAAAACAGTAGAGAAAATACGTTGATCGAAAGGACATGAAGCAAGGTCCCAGATCTCGTTAGGGTGAGAAAACAGACCTTCGCAGATCAATTCAGTGCCAGCTGAAGAAAGCCGAATCAAATGTACCTGCAAAATGCCGCATTACTGGGCAATTCACGTCTACTCGTGACGAATTAGGATGAAGTATGAAATGAAGCTAATTGAGTAGTACCTCATTTTCTTCTTTGAGGCTGAGAGTTCCGGTGAGGAAACTAGTGTGATCCGTATCGGCTTTCACATCGGCGATGCACCGTGCCTTATCAGAAAAAACGAGATAAAACAGTGAATTATTAGGGTATATGCGAAATGAAAGGAGGAGAATTGTGAGGATTGGAGTTGAACAGACCTGATATTTGAGACCATAACCGATTCCATTTGATCCTCCTTGCATTGATTCGCAGCGTAGAGCTTGAGCTTGAGCTTGAGCTTGAGCTTTTCGCGGTTTGATTTTTACTACGAAGTACAGATCTTAAAGCGACGAAATTTTAACATCAATTGCGTAGGTGAACACAGTCTCATTGAAGCAGTGCGATATATAAGTCGCATTCAGACCAATTTTGCTACATTTTTATTAACTTTAAGTTGCAGTTCTATCTCATTTTACCCATGAAAATCGTAGTTCACATATGTGTATTGACTTCTCACAAAATTAGACATTAGTGAGAGTTTCCCGGCCATAGTTGCCCATTGTGGTAGCAAATCGTCTAACAATGATTATGAAATGTATAATGGGACAAATTGATCCTTACATAAAAAAATTACTTTAAATTTGTTACATAACAACAAATTTAATAAAGCTTAAACAAGTGTTAAAACGAACATGTATTTAAAATTACAATACAATACAATACAATACAGTGAGTGAGAACCATCTAAATAAGTTGTTACTCGCAGCAGCATCGCAATATGTGTTTTTGCAAAATAAATCATTATTTCTCTAGTTCAAATTTTTCTCATTTTCTTTATATGTTTCATTTTTATTTTCTAGTGCTCTAACTCTCTAATTTTTAATTATTTTACCCCAGCGTATTTACTTTTTATTTGGCACTTCTCAGGTATAATTTTATGAAAAATTAATATTTAAATTATTTCACCTTATAAGTTTCTCAATTTAAAGATGAAAGAAATACAAAAATTCTAAAATTTTCTCTCTCTAAAAACGCTCGTCTCAGCGCACTGACGGTGAACTAACGTGTGTCTCGCCGGCATGGGAGGTCGAGGAAGACCTAAGAGGGTAGGTCCGATCATGAAACCAGTCAATGAGATACTAAGCATAACTAATAGGAATGGGAAGGAAGTTATGAAGGAAAACGATGGGTGCCCTAGCCCTGCGATTTCAATGGAACAATGCCCACAGGGAATTGAGGTCTGGCCGACATTGAAAGGAGCAGTTTCAACTCAAACAACGCCAATTGGTGGAATGAGCCAAACTCCAAATCTCAATCAAGTTAAGGAGAAGCTACCAACGCCTATTGAGGAAGGTCCAGTAGCTAGTGCTGAATTAGAGGCTCCGTTGAAAGTAGCTGATCAAATTGGAGTAAGCAAGCCAATCACCATGCAAGAGGCCCAAATTCACAAGCAATTGGATATGGACCAGCAGAAGAATAAAAAAGAATGGGTAAATTTATTTGCGGGCAATAATCTGGCGGCAAAAGGTATGAATCTCAAATAAGTTGCTCCTACTCTAAAGGAAGGGGAAACAATTGTAGAGTTAGATAGTGAAGAAATTGATATGGAGTCGCTAAGTGGAAGCATGCAATCATTCTGTATGTTGTGGGTGAATCTCCATCAATTGGGGCTTTAGATAGATTCATTGCAGCAAATTGAAATTTTGCGGCTAAGCCCAAAATTTACTTTCACAACGATGGCTATTTTGTAGTGAAATTCAAATGTTTGGAAGATAGCGATGTTGTACTGTACTCAGGGCCATACACTATACGTAGCAAACCTAACATTGTTAAAGCCCAGTCGCTTAGCTTTGATTTTGATACTGAAGTGCTTCAAACAATTCCCATGTGGGTGCAACTGTCAAACCTACCACTAAACTGTTGGAGCATGGACTCTCTCAGTAGGATAGGAAGTGGGCTGGGTATTCCTCTATATGCTGATGAATGTACGACAAAAATTGAGAGGATCTCATATGCTGGATTGTTAGTAGAAATGGATGTTACAAAGCCTCTACCCCACTCAATTAAAGTCATAGACCTAACAAGGAAGATTTTTGAACAACATATTGAGTATGACTGGGTTCCTGAATACTGTTATAAGTGCCTTCAAGTGGGTCATACCTGTCGAAATGAGGAGAAACAGCCAAAACCTATGCCAATGATCAAGCAGAAGCAAGTGAAAACTATGATGTAATGGAAGAGAAGAGAGGATCAACAACAGATTGGTTCTGAGCTACAAGAACTTGGGGGGGAAATGCAAAACACACAGCAACAACAAAAATCCCAAGAACTTGGATTAGCCACTAATAGTCAAAGGAAGGAGACTTGGAAAACTGTCAAAGGAAGATCAGGAACTAAAGGGAATCTAACCAAAGCAAATGATTCAGGGAGGGATCAATGTGATAAATGTTTTCAGCCCTTTAAGTAATGCAGCAGAAGGAGAGGCTGGGGGGAATAAAGGTGTGGAAAAGGGGCAATACAGCTACCTAGGTGGCACAGGTGGTGTAAAAATACTACGTATAACCAAATGAAGGTCATAACCTAGAATGTAAGAGGCATAAATAAAGTATATAAGTAGAAGGAAGTAAAGAAGTTCATACAGAATAATAATGTTGGCTTAATTGACATACTAGAAAATAGAGTTAAAGAACAGAATGCTAATAGGACAATCATGAAGATAACAAATAATTGGAAATGGTGTGTTAACTATTCCCACAGTGACAAAGGTAGAATTTAGGTGATCTGGGACCCAAACATATTGGAGTTTGATGAAATTGCCATGAGTGCACAAGCCATTCATGGCATAATATGGATCCCTCATTTGAAAGTGAAATTTACCTTATCAGTTATATATGGGTTTCACACTATTGAGACTAGGAAATCATTGTGGAATAAACTGAGGAGTATGAGTGCTACAATGCAGGGGTCATGACTAGCTATTGGTGATTACAATGCAATAACATAGATAAATGATAGGCAGTTTGGGAATCCCGTACATGAAAATGAGGTGAGGGACTTTAATACTTACATAACAGAGTCTAGCATGATAGAATTACGAGCTGTTGGCAGGAAGTTTACCTGGTCTAATGGGAAGATCTATAGCAGAATAGACAGAGCACTTGTTAATGCTGAATGGCTCCTTACAATAACTCAGACTGAAGTTGTAGTAATGAACCCTGGATGCTCAGACCATACACCACTGAGCATATACTTTGAGAATGTTGGGAAAATGGGCCTAGTCCTTTTAGATTCTTGAACTGTTTGGCTGATCATAAAGATTTCTTGAACATTGTAAAAA
Organism: Nicotiana tomentosiformis; assembly: GCF_000390325.3. Taxonomy (NCBI): domain Eukaryota; kingdom Viridiplantae; phylum Streptophyta; class Magnoliopsida; order Solanales; family Solanaceae; genus Nicotiana; species Nicotiana tomentosiformis. The sequence continues at coordinate 135,939,005 of NC_090815.1, read as the reverse complement.
AAATATGGGATATCCCTATGAAATATCAATGCATGGAGGCAGTCTGGAGTAAGTTGAATGAGGTAAAAGTTGGTCTAAAGCAACTGAATCAGAAGGAATACAATAATGTAGAGGAGAGGATGCAACTATATAGACAAAAGCTAGATGATACGCAAGCTATGATGATTAACCACAACCACCCTGTCGAACTATTCACTGCTGAAAAGGAGTTGCAAAAGGAACTGGAAAAGTGAAGCTTTGTGTAAGAGAGTACAATGAAACAAAAGTCTAGAACAAAATGGCTACAACTGGGAGATGCAAATACTGCTTATTTCTATGCTAATCTAAAGAACAGACAAACTCAAAATAAAATCAGATCACTAATCAATGCAAATGGGGAAAAACTACAGCAACCTGAGGAAATTGAGGAAGAGGTCACAAGCTTCTACAAAGAATTGCTTGGAAATGTTGTTGATCAATTGCATGTCATTGATCCTACCGTCATGAGAAGAGGTAATTGCCTAAATAGAAGGCAACAACTAAGGTTGATAGATCCAATTACTAAGGAAGAAGTTTACCGAGCACTGATGAGCATTGATGATCAGAGAGCACCGGGCTGTGATGGTTTTAATGCTCTTTTCTTCAAAAGAGCATGGCCCATAATAAGGAAAAATGTGACAAATGCAGTACTTCAGTTCTTCGAAGATGGTGAATTATATAAGGCGATAAATTGCACCACAATCACACTCATTCCTAAGGTACTGAACCCATCCAAAATTTCAGAATTCAGGCCAGTATCTTGTTGTACCATGTTATACAAACTCATATCCAAAGTCCTGACTAGAAGAATATAAGGTGTGATGGATAGTTTAGTGGATCAAAACTAATCTGCCTTTGTTCCTGGAAGGTTGATTACTAACAATATCACACTAAACCATGAGCTTGTGAAGGGATATGTGAGGAAAGGAATTACACCTAGATGTATGTTGAAGATTGACATGAGGAAAGCTTACGACTCTGTTGAGTGGCAATATATAGAACAAATTCTTAACTATTTACAATTCCCAACACGCTTTGTCAAATGGATCATGAGATGTGTGCAGACTGTCTCCTACTCTATCATTCTTAATGGTAATCCGTGACACCTTTTCAAGCAAAGAAGGGACTACGACAAGGTGACCCCTTATCCCCTTTTCTATTTGTTCTTGTCATGGAATACCTTAATCAATCCCTAAAAAGACTTAATGCAGTGCCTAGTTTTAAGTTTCATTCAGGGTGCAGGAAATTGCAGATCATTCAACTTGGGTTTGCTGATGATTTGCTCCTATTTTGTAAATAAAGTGCAACTGCTCTTCTAGTGTTTTCAACACTTCTCACAAGTGTATGGGTTGATGGCAAATGTGGACAAGAGCTCAGTATATTTTGGGGATATCAAACCTGAGATTCAACAAGATATCCCGCAAACACTGGAATTTACAAAGGGTGAAATGCCTTTTAGATACCTGGGAATCCCACTCAGCATTAAAAGACTATCTACTATCCAGTGTAAATCTCTCCTTGACAAGATGTTGGCTAAAATTAAATCCTATACTACAAGATACTTGTCATATGTTGGTATATTACATCTGGTAAAGTCTGTCTTGTTTTCTATATAAGTGTTATGGTCACAGGTATTTGTGCTACCAAAGAAGGTGATCCAACTGGTGGAGACTACTTGCAAAACTTTTTTGTGGACTGGAGGGAGTGATACTTCAAAGAAAGCACTTATAGCATGGGAAAGACTATGTCAACCAAGAGTTGCTGGGGGCCTTAATATACTGGATGTCTACTCCTGGAATCATGTTGCTATTGGCAAATTACTATGGAATGTGTGTAGGAAAAAAGATAACTTGTGGGTTAAATGGATCCATACCTACTATACAAAGGGAGGTGCAATATGGGACATCAAACCAGCACAGGCCTCTTGGATGGTGCAAAAAATCTTTAAAGCAAAGCTGATGTTTGAGCTAGCAGGCATAACAGAAGATACAGTTGCTACGATGAGCATTTATTCAATCAAAAAGATCTATGGGCTTATTAGAGGTGATTATCCAAAAATGCCATGGAGAAGAATACTATGCAACAATGCTGAAATGCCAAAGTGGTTGTTCATACTCTTTCTGGCACTACATAGACGACTTCAAACGAAGGATAGGATTGCATGTTGGGAAAATTTAGAGGATATGATATGCCCTCTATGTTTGAGAGAAAATGAGGACATTGATCACATGTTGTTTCAATGCGATTATGCGAAGGAAGTCTGGAATAAATTGCTGCAATGGTAAGACATAAGAAGGGGTGCAAGAGCCTGGCAAATAGAGGTGCTATGGGCAATCATATATGCTACTGGAAAGAAGGCACATCAAGAAGTATACAAAATGGTGATGGGTGATGGAGTTTACCATATTTGGCAGGAAAGGAACGCGAGGATATTCAAGACGCAAAGAAGGGAAGGCTTAGCAAATATATGGAAATGTTAAATTTATATCCATAGCTGTATATTTGCGATGTAAATAGAGGTTATTTTGGGGGTGTAAGTTTAGGACCAATGTCTAAACTGCACACCTTCATTTTCTAGTTGACAAAGCTGTACATAGTTCCAAGTGGTAATATAAAATTAGTTAGTTACCAAAAAAAAAGAAATACAAAAATTGCTTATGCTGCTACTCAATTTTTTTCCCTTGAAACAACGCCTCAAATCTCCAAAAGATACTTGTTTTTAAAGAAAAAAGTAGTACTTTTAATATCTAAAGACACATAATATAAAATAAATTTAAAAAGAGATTTTGTATATTGTATTTTAAAGTCTCACATTTCTTTGATTTGAATATCAAAGTGAATTCAGCCTGCTATTTGTGTAAAGATCCCTTGCGCTGAAAAGTGAGCCCAATAAAACATATAATCAAGAAGCCCACCGGAGGACCCGAAAGCCCATAATCATCACTGACTCACTCAGAGTGACGCTTGACTCATTCCTCTTCCCATAAGCTTTTCATGTTGTTATCATCAATGGAGATAATAGGGTTTTAGCTAAGGAAAACAAACAAAAAAAATCACTTAATCATTCTAAAATGTCGTCGTTGACGTTGAAACCAATATTTCTGTTGCAGTCTTACGGTTCTTCGTCAGTCGATAGTCGACGGCTTTGTTCTTTAATTAGCTTCCAGAAGAAGAAAACGTTTCGCAAACAAAGATTTACTTTGAGAGCTCAATCCTTCGATTCATCTCCAAATAACAACGAAAATGACAGTAAAAACGATTCCAAACCTCCCAACGGCTCTATGGTACTCAAATTTTCAGTTTTTGTATTTTAATATTTTATTTGGAATTAGTGTAGTATTTTTTTTTTAAGTTGAAAATGTTAGTTTGCCCGATATTCTAACAAAAATGCAGGCAAAGCAGGTTGAAAGATATTAAATTTAATAATGTTTATTGCAGCAAAAGAGCAGAAGAGAAATTCTATTGGAGTATGTACAAAATGTACAACCAGAATTCATGGAGTTGTTTGTCAAAAGGGCCCCACAACAGGTATTAGCAATAAAGTTTTATACTTTGAAGAATTTTTCCTTTTTAAATTTTTTTCTTGTGCATTTTCACTGTATATAGCAGGCCTAATTGGCCCAAATAGAGCGGAATAGATGTAGAGGACTCGTATAGATGAATCCAACTATTTTTTATTCAGGTAAAGCTGTTAGGTTTGATGATGTAGTGAAGTAAACATAAGTGAAAGAGCTAATGTAACTGAAACTTGCTTGAAGTTCAAGGTACTAACGTGACATGTTTTGATAATTCTTATATGTGCTAGGTAGTTGATGCGATGCGCCAAACTGTGACAAATATGATTGGAACTTTACCTCCACAATTTTTCGCCATTACTGTAACCACGGTAAGTGGCTATGATTTCAAGGCTTTGCTAGCCGTAATATCTGAGATGAGACGTGCTTTGATTATGGACGTACATGTCATCTCTGGGGCCGATGCTAATTTTGGGCGATGTTGATTTATATGTAGGTCGCCGAAAATCTTGCTCAGCTTATGTATAGTGTGTTGATGACTGGATATATGTTTAGGAATGCTCAATTTCGACTAGAATTGCAACAAAGCCTGGAACAGGCTGCCCTTCCTGAAGCACAGGAGGAAAAGGTAAGTACTTTTTGGTGTGTTGATTTTGTTGCCATTTTCTGGAACTATATTAATTACTACTCTTTACTGCCAAATAATGCATCAGTTTCAATTTGGATTATTTACTTCAACATTATCTTGGTTGTTTTGGAGTTATTCATGTCTTCTCTCAGGTTGAAGTCTCTTAGCATCACTCATGGGATAAAAGACATTTAACACTAAATAGTAAACGGATTAAAACGGGCAAATGAAAATTTAAAAATATTCCTCAACGTAAGGCTGATGGGAAGTGAGCATCCATTCTCTTATCTTAGGTAGGTGCACATCTTCCAAGTTAGCAGGGTAGTCAACTTGCTGTTTTTAATACAAGAGATGGAAGGGTAAATGATATTAATCTGTTCGTAAAACTATTTCTGGTTTGTCTCTCTTTGTTCTCCAGAAAACTTTGACCGGAAAAGAACATATGATTTTGTTTAAAGATCACGATGTCACAATAAAATGTTGACTGAATAACAAGGAAAAGATTTTAGTAGCTTTTTAACTTATTCATAGAGAAGCTTTCAGTTTGTCCCGGTGTTTATGTTTCCCTTTATTTCTTGTATCCCCCCCCCCCCCCCCCTCCCTCTCTCTCTCTCTCTGTTTTTTTTTTTTGGTTCTGCTTATGGAAGGTAGAGTGTTACAATCTTTGTTCCACTTTTCTAAATTAAACCTTTGAGTCCTTCTGAGAGTGGTTGCTGTTTGTCTAGTGTGTTTCACAATCTAAGTTAAAATGAATGCAGTCGAAGTTAGAATTTCTCGGAATTGTTATATCATATTGTCAACTAGAAGTCTTCAATAAAACTATTCTTGCATTACCGGTGATTTTACGTTTATGACTTTTTAACAATTTCTATCATGTTGTCTCAAGTATCCACTGCTCAAATACCTTTCTTTTCTTTTGTTTTTTAAAAAATGAAAATTTGCTCTTTTTCTTGCCTGTCTTTTTGTCTTCTGGTCCATCTGAAAATACGTGTCCTTTGCTGGATCTGTGAAGTGTGAAGTACATGTCTGTCATCTGCTAGAACTGTTGCTTGAATTTGGTTGCCAAAGCCAATATTTCTGATGAGTAACTTAGCACTCTTTTTACTGTTCAGGATTCACCAGATTATGCATCAGGTACCCAGAAAAAGGTGACTGGAGAAGTCATAAGGTGGAATAATGTAACAGGCCCTGAGAAAATAGACGCTTTGAAGTATATTGAGTTACTTGAAGCAGAAGTAGAAGAATTGAATCGTCAAATGGAAAGGAAATCTGGTAGCGGTTATAACGAGCTGTTGGAATATCTGAAGACTCTTGAGCCCCAAAATATCAAGGTCAGACAGCTTGCTGCTTGAATTTGGTGAGGGTATTTGCCATTCGATGTTTTAGTGCAGGTGGGGAGGATATTTGAACATTCTGGGATTTTTTGGTGTAGGCAGTTATTGCTTAAAAACTGTTTGCTTTATATTGGTTTTTCTGATTTTGCTTAACCACTATGGACGAGTAATATCTATTTCACCGACCTTGAACTGCTGCTGAGTCCATGGGCAGGCTAGATACAACCTTACGATTGAGCTTTTATTTATGTATTTATGTAATTGTGTAATTCTAAACGGAGGAGGTAAATTTGTATTGATTTTTTTATGTAATGACATATTGCAGGAGCTAACCAGTACGGCCGGAGAAGATGTCGTGCTCGCCATGAATTCATTCATTAAGCGTCTCTTAGCTGTTTCAGATCCTAGTCAAATGAAGGTATAACATTTTCATAGTGCAGCTGTTGCTTATAAGAGAAATATTAGTTACAGCGGTCATTGTCTTGATTCATTTCTGCAAAGATTCTTACATATCGAAGATGTTTAAATATCATTTAATCAATATGGATTAACTTAATATATCCTTAGATCTTTTATTATGGAGATGTGTTCAAAACTCTCCTCTCCTTGTGCCCATTTTGGCTAAAACAGGCTAGCTATCAACTATTGAGATTAATATTCCTGGGATCCTACAAAGAAGTGTCAAAACCTTATTAACAAAGATGTTCTCTTTGTATAGTTAGCTATGTTGGAGGCCTACATCACATAGTACCCTTCATGGAAGATGGCTATGGGATTTAGGTGCTCTTTAGGTGTATTGGAGTTTGTTGTTAATGGTAATATTTACATTGTTACCCAAAAAAAAAAAGATGTTCTCTTCAAAAGTTTGTAAAATAAGACAAGTTTATTTAAAATAGCAAAAGCAAAGCCTACACAAACTATGTATACTTTTGTGTTCTGTAAGATATGCAGCAAGTATTGGAATGTATGAACAAGATATTTGTTGGTATGCTTATCACTTTCCTTTTATATGGAATGCAGACTAGTGTAACAGAGACAGGTGCCCCAGAACTTGCCAAACTGCTATATTGGCTCATGGTGGTTGGTTATAGTATACGGAATATTGAAGTCCGCTTTGACATGGAACGGGTACTAGGTACTCCTCCAAAGCTCGCTGAGCTGCCTCCCGGTGAAAATATTTAGACACATAAAAAGTGTCTATTATAGCAAGCATAAAAAGTTGATGAGCTTTTGTTGGTGGAGAGGGGTCAATAGTAAAAGGTTAACGAGCTTGTTCGACTATCTGGGAGGACGATAGCCAAAATTGGTTTTAGTGGCATTTTCTTCATTCACCTCGCTACCCCACTCCCCTTGTTATTCTCAGATTGAGAGCATTATTAAATTGTACCTCTCCGTTGATGGGAATGACAGCATGTATTCCAGAAGGACTAGCGTTCTGATATCTGATCTAACGACTTGATCTTTGAGGAATTACTAATAATATTACTACCGTTTTATTTTATCTCCTTTTAAAGTTTGATATTAAGAAAACCATTTAATAGTATTAAATATAAAGGGTACTTGACTAAATTTGCAAATTATGATTATAAAGGATAGTTAATGCCTTCTTGGTTTCCTAAAGCATAAGTAATTTGCAACAAATAACAGGGAGTGCGATGGACTGTCATTTGTTTGGTAAGATACTAAGATGATGTATTTTATTGGTCTCCACGACAATTCATTATAAATTGCAAAAAAAGGAAAAAAGAAAAATCGCTAAATTTGACATTTTGTACATATAATGTGATGGTCGCACGGTTTTGCTGGTAATATGAATTTTCAAATATAAATCTCCCCTAGTAAGTGTTACGGCGTTTATGGCTTGAGAAGAGTAGAAGAACGTAAATGAAGCAACTGAGTCATGTTCAAGTCCTCAGACACCATGCACACTTTCATTGGAAGTATAAGAAAATAACGGCTTACACATGTCAAAGGCTCTTTTCAACACTAATGTACATCCCTGTTGGTGCAACAAAATGAAGGATCAGTCAAAAGAATCCTACCAAACTAGATTATTTCGTGATCATAATTTTTTTTCCTAATTTGTTCTGCTGAAACCTTTAGCTGCTACTGCTGTACAATCAGCAAGGCATAGCACACAAAATTGCCAGGATTTCATACTATGGAAGATTCTGACTCCGACTACCTATGACACGCCTGGATTTAAATGATAACCATATCCTCATTAACCCATTCCGATCCTTCAAATATCAAGAGTTTGCAGTATCAGAACCGAGCGCCATCATACCAGGCGATTTGCCAGATTAGAAGAGTCAACCAACGTAGTCCAACCATGAAACCTTCATAGAGAAGCACTCATGAAGCAGGATTATTTGAAAGTCTCCTGGCCCATTGACTTTCACTAGGTGACCACGATACTGGATATCCAAGTATGGCACACCATCTTAATTGTAGTAAGGCAACAGTAAGATATTCCTTTGAGTCTTTGAAAGGCTCAAGAATCTGGGACTCATCTTCCAAGTCCTCACCAAGAATTAGACTTTCGAGTTCACTTTGCTTTTCATCCGTAATGTTGTCACACCCAGCAATCATTCGCACACTCAAAACTTGCAATGCTTCCATGGCAGTATTGTAGAATCCATGGTCTACGTATGCAGCGAAAACATGACTGCAAGTTGATGGATCTGGCAGAACCCCATGGACATGCATCTGTTCCGCAATGAGCTCGATGACATCTATTCTTCCCTGAAAAAAAAAAACAGTTTCATGACCTAGTTAGAAAGCGTACATATTTTCTTCAAGCAGTAAAAGGTAAAATGCAGCTGGACTTTTCATTCAACTTAACAAGTGGATGGGTTCATTCAATTTCTCGCTAAACTAACAGTCCTCTCCACTCCCCCCAACCGTCGAGCAAGTATTTTCTTCTTTCTCCTCTCCCCCCTCCTCTTGTTCTCTAGCATCCTAACTCCCCCAGAATCCTCCTCTCCACTGCCATCTATGATTAACATTTCTAAAAATGTGTCCAGCGCTCTTCTGGAAGAAATCTAAGCTGAGAAAACACTACCTCTATATTTGGGTTTTTTTCAAGCTTTAAGGAAATACCGGAAAGGAAAAATGATATCCCATTTGACCGAGGTGGAACTTCTAGTTGTTGCAATAGAAGTAGAATTGCCTTGAATTCAGTTACTGTCTTATGGTAGCCCAAGACAATAATAATTGAAACAGCAAAAAGATTGATTGTGAAGCTTCCTTCCTACAATTTCAAGATGAGGTACCAGGGTTCCACCAAATACCAGAAAAGAAATTCAAATAAAACCTTTTTCTGTGCAACAATTTCATGTTATTCTATACATACAATAGATTTGGCTTCTAATTTACAATTATCAAAAATAAATAAATATTGGCTCTACTAAAAGGCAAGGATTTTATTAATAACAATACAATACCTTGAAGGTTGATATTTTAGTTAATTACCTTCTCAGATGCCACTTGAAGAATGGTGTTATATAAAAGTACATCAAGCTGGATCCCTTCTGAAATTCCTTGATTCAACAATTTTAATGAACCATCAAAGTCCTCAGATCTCAACAATATCTGACAGCAGAAACAACTCAGGTCTCAGATGGAACATCAGTGGGCACCATTTGCATATCTAAATAGTCATAGAGGGGAAAAATAAGCTGGTGAACAATAACCATGCTTCATTAGCTATCTATTCTTGTAGTACATTCGCCCAAAGAAAGGGAACGCTTTTTATTCACCATAAGCTAAGATCTAGTGTAGCACTTAGGCAGATAAGTGATGGTTGTGGCAAGGCATTTTGTCCCAACCAATGGCCAATATATTCGTTTAAAGAAAGCCCCTTCCAGCTCAATAAAGTATCAGACAAACCCAAACTGTTGCAGCGTTTTAGAAAACAAACAACTTAGTTATGGTGGACTTGGGTTTACGAGGTTTAGTGAATCATTTGATTGATTTTCTTGGCAAAGTTTCTAAATAGTCAAAAGGTTAGCGGGATAAGTGCTAGAAAGCACATACTGCCCACTTCATAAAAAGTCCTTTTCACCAAATAAAGAAGGCTAGGTGCTTAGGCCAAGTTTGTGCAAGTTTACTTTTTATTTTTATTTTTATTTTTCTAATGATCCAGCTTCCGCAGATTAGTGAGAATAGCTAAACAAGACTAAACAAATACCTTTAACAGACCAGTTAAAGTCACTGCTTGAGGATTGAAACCATTGCGTAACATCATAGAGATCAGGGCAAGTGCAGATCTGAAACATCCAATAATGCTACAGCAATCAATCATGATGTTATATGTTGCAGCATCAGGTGGAACTCCAGAAGACACCATAGATTTGAATATCTGTGTTGCCATTTGACTCTGAAAAGAAAAAAAATAGACTCAGTCAGCAGACAGTGTAACTGATATAACTATGAGACAGATGCTTATATAGTAGAAATCCTAGGTTGATTACCTCTTTAGCCTCAACAAGGGAATGCAAAACTGTATTATAGACAGGTGTGATCATATAAGTGTCGTAACGAGAGAACCGATTCTCCGCAGCATGTAAATATTGAATCAGCTCCTTTATCATCCCTTCTGTTCCAAGCGCTTTCAACTGGAAAATAAAGAAGAGTAAAATCCATGGATATTGCACTAAAGCATGCAGTCATTATAATACTGGAACTTAAGTCTTTTTAGTATTAGGGCACAAAACAATGGAGCATCTGCAGTAGAAGCATAAACAAAAGCTGCAACGTATGGAGCTGTTTCATAACTCAATTCAGCACTAAAATCACTTTAAGGATTGTGTGGCACTTAAGATACTTTACAAACCTCAAGTGAGAAGACGCTGGCCGATTATTTAATCTGAAAATGGTGAACTCATTAGATGTTATATTACATGCTTCTATATACAATAAACTAATATTTAAATGGTGAGATAGCCTAGTGGTAAGGGCCTTCCATCGCAACCATGAGGTCAGGGCTCCAGTCACTAAGGGAGAGGGGTGGTGACAAAACACTGCTGGTCTCCTAGGTAGATGGATTTGGAGGAGGGTGAGGCTTACCCCATCAAAAAATAAAAGAGAGTTTTTTGTGTATATGAGCAGACACTATATCTCTTTCTTGTAATCTTTTGCTTGCATCCACTGGATGCTTTTAATGAATACCCCTTACTTCATTAAAAAAAGATTTAAACACATTCCTGTACAATATTTGACAATTATATGAAATGTTGTAATGATTATCTAACAAAAGATTTAGTAGAGAAACACTATTATGAAAATGCACATAAAAATATAAATAAACTATTAGCATAGTAGACATTAGATTAAACAAACTATTACATCTTCAATATTTAAAATTCAGTGACCCAAATCATAGCAGATTTACTCATTCAGATCATCTCTACTTAGCTTAGGAAGTAAAACAGTAGTCAAATAGATCAAAACCTAAATTTGTTTTAGTTGAGGAAAAGTATCATTTACCACATTCTTCAATGACAGATGACTGTGCTGAAGGCCGTTTTTCATCATATCCATTTCTATAGCATTTATCCTTTTAGAAACATCCACCTGTGACAGCATGTTGCCCTCTTCATAAGGTGCATTCACATTACCAAACAGTGAGAATAGCAATTCATATGTCCTGATATTTGGCTGGAGATTCAACTTTTTCATCTTAGCCAATATCTGAACTGCTCGTTCAGGTTGATCCTACAATATTAATTTGTAAAAGAATCACAAACTGGACATCTCAGTCTAATACAATTGACAAGAGAGATGTGCAATTCTATCGAAAAGATGCTGAAAAAACAAAGTGATGCTGGATATGGCAGAATTTAGAAGACCCTAAAGCAATATATCTAGTCTTTAGGTACAACAAGAGGGGGCGTTATCCATATTTGAAATTCTAAGACATTTAAGTTAGAGGGTAGTTATAGTGGCAACATTTTAGCTTGACATACAAAACGCTTTTGCTGAAAGCTAGCTCAAAAATCTCATATTCCTTATAAATCCCGAGAAAACAAAAGATATGGCGGTGATATCAAGATGTGAAGAAGCAAGAATATGCTCAGAGGGATAGTTTTGACTAGCAAGAAAAAGAAAGCTGATTGGTCTTATTGAACTATCCACGAACCTACTTAACTGAGAGTCAAAAACCTCACCAGTTCCGACTGTACTCATCTAAGGATGGGACCAGTGATGATCTACTGCTTTGAATTATATTGTGTTCTTTCCGAAACAATTATGTACTGTCTTACCAGGACATCACATGCTTCAAGGAAAGCATTATAAGGACGAGGACTTCGGATTTCGGCCATCTCATCCAAGAAAGCCTCTGCCCTATCGAGTTGTAACTCTCTGCTGCAGATGACTGCTAAAACAGCAAGAGTTGAATCATGAGGCTTAATATTTTTCTCTTGCATAACCTTTAACTGCAAAATTTGAAAAACTGCATCATGTCAAACTGAGAAAACCACGAGCAAGTATTATCCTTGGAGAAAGGGAAGTTCTAAAGAAGATTCCTATGATAATAAGTATATCTTACCACTTCCACTCCATCACTAAAGCCTCTTGTGATAACAATTGCCCTAATGAAGCCATCATATGTACTCCCTGATGGTTGCAAACCAAGAGTTTGCATCTAAACAAAAGAGATGACTTAGTGAAAAACGGACAGGAAATTCCCTTATGATATTGAGACAATTGTTATTGGCATATTTCTGTGTTCAACGATGATATGTGCCTAGCCATATGGTTCTAAGGACTATCCTACTGATCCCTGCACTCACATTGACCAAATGGAGACATAGCAACTGGACATTGTAGTAATACCTGTAACATTAACTGCTCAGCCAAATCACAGCTTTGAACTTTTGCACAAGCATGCATGACATCATTGAAGGACCACCTTAAAAGCTTCGTAACAGATGCACTTAATGGTTTTTTTACTGTGCTTATTTCAATGCTGCCAATACTTTGCCTTTCCAAGTCAAAATTGGTGCTACCCTCTGTGTTGAGAGATGCATCGATGAAACTCAGGTTGCCAGTGGAAGGTGCTGGAATATCCAATCTTAAATCACAAAACCTTCCTTCAGCAGTTCTACTTATGTAAGAGTTTTCTCTAATAACCAAGCTCACCATGTGTTGTAAGGTTGTGTAGGCTGATTGCAGATCTCTCAGCTCTGCAAAGGACCATATAAACTTCCTAAGAGAAATAACGCTGAGACTGTAATATTTACTACATTCCTTCCAGATTTCATGGACAGCAGACAGGTTTTGCTGCAAAACTGCAAGCTGAAACAATGAGCTTAGAACAACATTTATTCAGACAAACAATTAAACTGCTGTCTTAAGAACTATATTCAACATTCAAAAAGCTGATTTAGAACAAAATGAAACAGAAATAATTAATTGAATGGTGCATACTACCTAATTTGGTAGGAATGAAGAGGGAGGAGTGGATTAAAGGAGGTAAATAGTTTATTTGCCTTGTCCCTGGCGAGGGAAAATCTGATTGCACAAGTTCTCATTTCACTTCTTGTTAAGACAACGAAGAAATGATCTCCGAAGCAGTTCTCAAGAACAAGAGATAACATTTAATAGAATATAGATCATACAAATTAGTGAAGGCAATGTACCAGGAAGTAAACCATATTATCCAAATAATTATTGCTGGAGAATATTTAAGTTACCAGCCGATGCTAAATAAGAAGCTCCTATACAGCATATCATATAATCACAAGTTTCACAGTTGGCTATCAAATTAGATTTCTGCTAGACATCAGGAATCAGTTGGAGAAGAACGCAACCTACTGGAAGTACCACCTTTTAATTACCAATGCATAATTGGTTTTATATCACAGCATGGTTGTTGACCTACCTGTGACTAAGTGCAGAATTGGTTTAATAGATTTCTTTAACGGGGACTGCTGAATATGAAAATTTTTGTTACACAAAGTTCTATGGTTTTTAGGTGTTATAAGCAGAAAAGAAGCATCAAAACAGGGGTTTATATGAATCAGTTCTATAACCAGAATTAGCATGAAATCAACGGAAATGATTCATTGGGAATATAGTAAGAGGGACAACTGGAAGACAGATTAAGATTTTAAACTTTAACTACAGGGCAGTAACATTTCTATTGAAAGACCTCTAGACACACCTTGAGAAGCTGAGCATATGTTATCTCATTCTTTCCCACCATCTGATGCTCCATCAAACCCATACATTCATTAGCATAATCTACTGTATGTGTTTCAGAACAAGCCACCAAGAAGTTGTTATAAACAGGCAACATAGAATAACTATTTGGGTTTTCTTCCATGATACTCATCAAACTGAGCGCCTGAATGAAATAAACAAGAAAACACTTTAATATGGAGCTAATGAAACAAAAAATTTACAAAGGGAAGTATTGAAATAAGTGTCTCGATAGAGATATCAGATGGAAACACATAAAATGACACATGGCAAGGGAAAGGCAAGTATAATTTCTCAATAATAATGCAAGTTGTGAACTTCCAAAAGAATATTAAGAAGAAGTCAGATAAACCGACAATGTGATACGCCAACTACACCTTGCAATAAATAATAATATCCTCCATCAAGCACCTAGATGTCAGTTGTCCAATTAAAATTCTGGCAATTCATAAACATTCATCTTCGGAAAGGTAGAAAAAATACCATTGAGAGTTGAAGTTTAACAGTTATCCTATAAGATCTTTTAGCACCAGGATGCTAGTACCTCCTTTAAGTAACCCCCTTTACAGAGTGCTCGAACGGCAAGAAAATAGCACTTGGCACTAATGTCGATTTCCTTCTCCTCCATAATCTTCCAAGTCTCCATCACAAACTACAGCCCGAAAAGAAGAAGAAGGAAGAAGCACAAAACTTATTCAAGTTATTGTTCAGACGAGACAAAAATATATTGCAAAATGACATTTCAGTGTGCTTATTTGTTCTTAGTAGAAGTAAGAGACTTTAAGGTAATTGGCACGGGATATGTCAATAATTCTTTGTCTGGGTATCTAACCTAGCATATACAGCATAGTTGATTGACCATTTAAACTATCAGAGGCTATGAATTTGCAATATGTGCTCATCTTAGAACTTTTCTCTAGCACAACCATTACATGCTACATGAGAAGAAAGGAAAATGGACGTCTATTTGCATACTTACTAATGGATCAGGCAATCTTGCACAAGTTTGCAGGATAGAAGCGAAATCATTGGCGCTCAATTTGTTGTTTCCAAGACTAAATTCATAGAGAAGACTAACAGCTCTGCTTCTCTCTCCAAAGACAAGTGCATCAACAATTTGTTTTTGCCCTAATCCTGAAACAGGCTCCTCGACATGCCCTAAACAGCCAAAAGACCAAAAGATTAACTCTTTTCTCCTCAACATTCATTTCCAATTGACCTTACCAAATTAATATTTGAGTAAGACACCTACCACTTGTACGCAAAAACAAGTTACAATACTAAGGGATAGTTTACTACGCAAGTTAATAGGGAGATTGTTATCCATGAATAACAATTCATGAACTGTCATGTAATGAATAATAATACAAGCACTATTATGCATAGATTGCAACACCCTAATCAAGAATAAAGTTTTTCGTACTATTGCTAATACACGTAATCTTATTCCTTATTCTATTTTTAAAGAAATAATACTTGATTCCTGCTCAGGTTATGTAGGTAGTGTTTATACTAGAAACCAAATGCTGTACTCATTAATGTAAAGTACTATGCCGACATTTTTTTTTATCTGATACACAAAAACAGTCAGGATAAACATATATCGTATGCAGGGGCAGAGCTAAGTTGTTTAATTGAATCCACTTCGTTTAAAAATAAAACTATGCAAATAGAGTAAAAACAATTTTTTTTGGTATATTTACACTGTTCAATCCCATTGACAGAAGGAAAAATTCTAGTTAAGTGACAAAGGGGGTTCAAAGATTGTTTTAAGTCGTAGGTTCAAATCCCAGGAATGACATTTCTAGTGGCTCCGACACTAATCATAAGCATATCCTTTTTGCATTTCTACATAGATACATGAATCTTGTGTCACAAATAAATATGGATATTCACATTCACAAATACCAACAAGTTGATGATTTATCATTTTATACCGCTAGAAGTAGTGAAAGTTCTCATAGCTTGGCTAAAGCCTCCGATTTCCTTCCCTCCCTACAAAATAAAACTCTATTAGAATTCAGCTTCATTTAATTCAACAAAATGTAGCAAAACTATAAACAAAAAATAAAAAATAAAAAAAATCAGCTTTTACGGCAAAAAGTTAACTTACATTTCGAATATCATTTAAAAGTGTTTGCACTATCGAACTCGCACGGACTTTCGATCTGGTATAAATAAACATATAATAAAATTACATATCCGAAAAAAGCAAGCAATTGAATGAGTTTTGAATAATTAAGGAATTGTACTTACAGAAGTTTAGGCATGTTTACAATGCTTCCTATTAAATAACTTAAAACTTTCGGTTCAACAAATTAGCGAAGAAACTCGCCGGAGCGGCGAGTCTATAAGTCCGGTAAATCTATCGAGTATAGGTTGTAGCTAGCCACCTCCGGCGAGTCGCAAAGAAGACACTGGTTCCTGGGCTTCTTTTCCTTTTTCAAACACATTACTGGTTTTCGGCCCACGTTACTGGGCTTCGGTTAAAATGTGTTAAAAATAGAACGGCTAGCCAGTTTTTGGACTGTTAATTGAAAAATAGCCGTCGTTTGCAAAGTCATTGAAAAATAGTCATTATTTTGCTTCAACACGAAAAGTTCCGGTATAATATACTAGAGATTGGAGCACATGCGTATGAACTTTCAACATATTATGTTAGACCAGTATATTATGCTGAAACTCCTGTATATTATGATGGAGTTCCAGTGTATTTATACTGGAACTCCGTCATAATATACTGGAGTTCCAGCATAATATACTGGAATTTACATGTAAAAAATTTGAACTCCAGTATATTATGCTGGAATATTTTTTGAATTTTGAATAGTATTTTCGTTCAAATTTATCTTTATATAAAAAGTGGCTAAATTTCGATTATTTTTGAAATTGTGACTATTTTTCAATTACCACTTGTAAATCTGCCTATTTTTTAATTTCACCGTAATATGTGGGCCTATAATTCTACTGACTGAGACCGATCTTTCCATGTGAAACTGATATTTTATTTTTAATTTTTTATGCAGGGGAAATATTTTGTAGTACCTCGTAAATATTTTACGAAAAATAATCAACATGGTCCTTAATGTATTTGGGTTGCTTTATTTGATCCTTGGTATATCTATTTTGACAAGTATAGTCCTTAATGTATGTAAACATTTGATACATTTGGTCCTCAGTCCTAGTTAAACCAGATAAATATTATTCTAATTTTGTGGCTATGTGAAAAAATCTCATTCTAATACATTTTAATTTTCTTAAACTTAGTAATATTATAAGATCAACGGTGTCAAACATTACTAACTCTTTTCTATGTCCCATTAAATTTTAATAACTTCTGAAAAAATCTAATTTTTTCCTTCCTATATAATATTTGAAACTTAATTTATCAAAATTGTTCTAGTTTTGTATATTACTACCCGCCCTAAACAAGAATCACTTATAAATTATATACAATCCATTATTAGTGTCTTAAATTAGGGGATTCAGTTACTTCCTTTTCATTTTTTCTCTCCTCTCCTCTTTCCCATTCACTACTGAACAAGGAAAGAAACCGATCGACAACTGAACACAAAAGAAATGAAAAACGTAAAAGAAATAACAACTCATATATAGCACTGCCTCTTCCCTAGACCATGAATGCAAACAAGGCACCAAACACAACTGAAAATCCAACCACCATTTTCTATCATAGTGGAACACTGATCATAATCATGTAAACATATTAGATAATACACTCATGGTCTAAGGTTTTCTTTTACTATCAGTGTTGTTTAATTTACTTGTGAAAGCAGGTCATTTATTATTTCAATTGTGTTAGCAATTAACGCTTATTATAGATATTTATTTGTAATAAACTTTAATTTTTTGGAAAATATTTTCCTCCTACTAAGAGGAGGAAAATACATCTACAATATCATACAACTTAAGTACAATTTTCATACAAATTTTATACAATATGTCTTTTGTATATTTTGTATCTGGTTTGTATATATTTCGTATGTGGTGTGTGCTTCTTCCTCTCTGAAATTCCAATCAAAACTTTCTCTCTTAATACAATTTTGATACATATCAACAACTTTATGTAAAAAAAGAGTAATGATAACTTAAATACAAATTTCATACAATGATTCATACATTATATAACTATTTTTCAACTTTCATACAACATTCAAATAAAAATATATATAACTACAACATAATACAATTTAAATTCAATTTGCATACAACTTTAATACAATTTCGTAACTATTATATGACATGCGCTCTTCTTCTTTTTCTTCTTTTTCTTCTTCGAGTTTCAATATGAAATTCAGTCAGAATCAAGTCTAATCTTCACCAGACACCTCAAGTTTGAGATATAAGATTCAAAGAATGTTCTTAATTGTTTGTAACAACACCCAATCCAAACAAATAATAGTTTTTAAAAATCCAAATTCGAATTTAATGTTTCGGAGCTTCTTAATGGTTGTCAATGGTGGAGAATCAAATACCTTCAAAATTTATTAATTGACAATTTCAATTCGAACACCAATTATGCAACATGAAAGGGAATTGCTAAGTTAAAACTCTATATTGTAACAATTGAAATTCATTGATGAAGTCCTTGGAAAAAAAGGATGAAAAGCAGAGAAAAACGAAGGAAGAAAATTGGGGAAAGAACAGAGGAGAGAAAGAGAGAGAGACGGAGAGAGAGAAAGAGAGACAAAACGTAGGGATGGAGATTCCCTATTCAATTTATAATATAAAGGGATACTCATTTAAAACTAATTTGATTGGTAAATTGTATATGCCCATATAATTAAGTTAAAACTTGATTAGGGAGGTAATAAAGTTTCATATATATATATATATATATATATATATATATATATATATATATATATATATAGTATAGAAAGGTAAAAATCCCTTAACTATTAGACCTCAAGTATGCAAATAAATAATTGAATATCCACGGATTCTTGAGATTCGTTGGAGTGCATATTACTCGTTCCAGAAAAATTATAGGAAACAGCAGAGGGTAGCATAATCAAAACATGGTATAAAACTTGTTAAGGATTCACAGTTGTGGACAAAAAAAATTAAGGTGTGCAATTTGAAACTAATTGATAAAGTGATACAGGATTGAATTTGTGGCACCAAAAAATGAGCTACCCTACATTATACATTATAAACTGGTTTATGACAAATCGTTGGGGGAAGAAAAAGAAACAAAGTAAAAATTTCCCTCAACAACAAAAAAAAAAACTTAAGTAACCCATTCTGAACCAGAGCTTCATTCCCATGTGCAGCAAATATGATTTCTCCCCCTTCACACTTAAGAAGAAACCATAGACCAGAGCCACCTCTTGAACTTGCTTAAGCATCTGTCATTGGGAACCACTTTTCTGGCCACTTGGGGTATGTGCGTTTAAACAAACTCATGCATACAGTGTCATGCTGCTGGAGGATTCCATTGAAGATACACTTCATTGCCCCTGCAGATATGAAAACATGAGTTTTAACTTTCCGTTATAACATGTTAAAATACAATGTAGTATAAACATTCTTTACTCTCACAATGTATATAAGTTAAATTCATGATAAAATACATCAAAAAGAAATAGTATAAATCCTACAACAAACTCAAAATAATTGTACTTGTGGCAGTTAATAGAGCATGCAAGAAACAAGTTGTTCACCTAGAAAGGGTCAAATAGTTCGGGCATCCACAAATAGTAGAAGGGCTGAATGATCAGGGTTGCTGACCTACAAGCTGATGGTCGAGTGATCGAAGAACCCAAAGAACATGCAGAGCTTTTTCTTATTATCAAATTCAAATAATTCACATTGTGAGCATACACATGCACAACAATTAGTGAACCAATTATTATAATTCAAGCAACACAGCAAGTGCAATACTTGCTCTTTCTTTTTTTCCCTCTGATAGGCCTTTTTCCCCCTTTTGGCCAGTTGCCAATCAGAAAACTCCGATTATACACAAATGGCATGGTCAGTTAATTTTGAAAGGATGCTGCAATAGCCACAGGCCCCATAATCAAGGGGCAAATGACAAGCTTATGCATTATTTGATACAAATAACATCACCACACTAAATTGCACAACAGTGGCGAATTGTGATATCTGGACGAATTTTTTCTTCCTTTTTTTTTTTGGGTGTGTGTGTGTGTGTTATAGAACAAGAGTGGAAAGTTTCAGTATATACCCTTAATGAAAAAACTCAGTTCACATTTTAGAGACATACCATGTGTACCGACAGGTTCCTTAACGCGACCACGGCGACCACATTTTGACCAAACTTCAACAGGCTACAAAAGTCCAGATAATTTGTTAAAGGTGAATAGCTCACAAATAAGAAGATAGAAAATACAATTGTTTACATACCTTGAACCATCTGACATCCTCTGGGCTATGAAACATGTATCTTACAGTCGCTTTCAATTTTGATACTCGTTGAGGGTAACTGCAACATAGATGACATATCTTGTGAACAAAGGCTAACTAATAACAGTATCACCTACTTGCTCTCTCTACAATCATTTTTGGACTAACAAAAGCCTCAAATTCTAGAATAAAAGCAGTGCAAATTATATCATCATGAAGAATCAGCTTAGAATACGATGTCCTGACGCTAATGATTCTTAGAACAATACCATGCAAGTATGAATAACTAGAATGATATTCCACTTAACTTTTCCAAGATCTCAGTATGCATAAACAAATAACAAGAATTTCGTGGTTGACAAATTACATGTCATGTCATGCCTAGTGAAAAAGCACAATGGTTCTATATTATGGCACTAAGAAGGTTCAACCTATATAAACCAAATTTTGACCTGGAGAAAGATGAAAAACAGAAATCTAAGTTGTTCAGAAAGAAAGTTCCAGAAATAAACATCTAAACCATCTATTCCAGTGTAAATAAACGAACGCAGAGCAAAAATCGAACCGTGATAAACCTAAAACAGAATTTATAATCCCAACTCTAGCAAGTGTTAGACGTAGAGAAGCTTGGGCAATCAAACCAACCTAAACTAGCAACACTTCATTATTCCAGCCATCCTCAAAAATGAAAAATCAGACCCCTCCCACATAAACAAGGAATCTCTTAAAATGTCAAAGGAATCTTACCCGGTTAAAATAATTTTCTTTAGAATAATCCTATCTGGGTCAATACTTCTCAAAGAGCCAACGGCAGCAACAGTGGCAGAAGTTGCGTCGTCTTTAATCTTCAAGGCAATTAAAGGAAGGGGAGGAAATGAAATAGGAGCATATATTGAAGCTACTGAAAAACGTCCGGCATGAAGAAACCTCTCCATTTTTTGCTTGTCAGCATTAAAGCTATCTGAAGAAAATATCGGCCTGTAATCATTGGGGGAGGGGGGAGAAAGAAGTCAGTGAACATTAGTAACTTAACTTGGCAAAAGGTTACAAAGTTTATTACACAGAAGAAAAGCACCTTGCAACAAACTGGCGAAAGCCAAGATTGAATATCATTTCTTCTTTAGCTTTTATTGGAGCAGTGTAACTGTCATGCTTTTTCAAGCTGCAAACAGAAAGTTACTTAAGTCCTTAAACAATTACAAACAAAATCACTAGGGAAAGAAAATAAGGAAAAAATGTTATAAAAGCATATAACAAGATGATGTACCTGAAGTGGAGGACAGAAATTTTAGACTCATGCTGCATCAGACCACACAGGGTCACAGGCATTGTCTTCGTTACAATATTTAACTTGTTTGCCACGCCAATTGGAACTTCCCGGATATGGAGCCTTGCATATGAACCAGCTGGTATACATTCATCAATGTTCTGTTCCATCTCTCGGGCTCTAGACAGTACATGCTTCTGCGTCCTACTAAAATTGTCAAATGCAAATATTCTAGCATACTCTTGAGGTAGAGATTCCTGCAAATCCCATCCAAGATTTTTAATGCAATTAGATCACGTCCAGAGATTTTTCTAGACACAAATTTTTCAATTAACAGAAGAAGGTACTTTGGGATCCCAGGAGGAAGTTCTGAAAGACTTGAGGCCTCTGTACTTGGCAAAACGCTTCCTAGCAGGAACATCCAATGGTGTATCCACTTCATCGGGGAATTCTGTAGGCAAAACGAAAATTAGATCAAAAGAAAGTTCCCCGAAATAACAAAAACGTAGGAAGCTGCTAAGCGGTGGAAATTGAAATAAGTACCTTCATCCTCAGCATGTGCTTCTTTAATTTTTCTTATCTCGTCTTCTATTTGTTCCTTGGTCAGGTTATCACCATCCTACACAATACATAAGTTCAGCATCCAACTTACAAAACACACTTGGGGAAAATAATACATTCAAAAGAAGATTTCTCTTTTTTGATTGGTAAAGGTCTGAAAGAATGATTTTTGAAATATTGGTTCTAAATTGCACTAAATATCATTTAGTTTACAAGCACCCATGAGATTTTAACAAAGCTTTTAGTTTACAAGGGGGCACTCTCTCCTGAGGTCGGATGTTTCCCCAAGAGGCCATTGGGCTGCACAACCTTACTTCAGAAAGGAAAAACTAACAGCAATTACTTTCTGAGCAAGAATTGGCCAGGGCACCTAAAACATTTTGCTCCCTTTTGCATAAGAGATGCATCAAACAGCTTCACATGCACGAGAATATAATTCCACATATTAGGCAAAATACTATCTGAAACATGCTGTATCTGGCAACAGAAATAGGATATACTGTGATGGTTATTCTGAAAATAGCATAATCAAACCCTAGTAACTGGTGACATGATGGGGACCATACGGGATATATGTGATTAAAGTATTAAACCCACAGTGGGAGAATATCAGGCTTTACTATACTTTGTTATACATCCCTCTGCAAACCACATATGTATATTAATATTGCTCAAAGAGTTCAAATGCTTTATGTATTCATAAGCCAAACAGTCAGCGGTCAAAATCAGCTACAGCCGCAGTTAACAATGAAAAGGTAAATAAACACAGTGGACCAAAAAATAATTGAAGTTAATATTTCAACACCATACACCTGACGTGTATGTCCATCACCTTAAAACACCTTCATTTACAACAAGTATCATCTATTGTAAAGATTGATTCCACATTTTGTTGTGTAAATTCTACATATTTTTTGTTGTCCCCTAAAAAGCTACTACAGAAAGACCTTGAGGCTGTTTATCCCTTCCAAGCTAAAATGGTAGGCTTGATCGCCAAGAATTAAAAGTATCATATATTTGATTCATGGAAATTACCACCATTATCTTCTTTTCAATTCGGTTTCTTCATGAGATAAGTAGTTAACAACTTGCATTTTCCTTTCCCTTTTTCGATCATCCCGATTACTCTATCAGCTTTACTTATATGCTACAAGGCCAAAAATGGAAAAATAATAGTCATGTCTATGCTCATAGGTATACCCACCATCATCATAGAATGAGTCTCAGTTTCTTCATCTGACTCGAGTGATAGAGAAGCCTGGTCATCATCGAGCTCAAATTCATCCATACGCCCTTGGCTATTAAAGGCATTCTCCCCTTCGTCCAAGACCATACCATCATCTTCTTCATTCTCGCTCTCAGAAACATCAGCATCTGAATCTTCTACAATCCAAGCAGCCTGCAAGTCAACTAATTATTTCTGGTATAAACCAATACACCTAGATTACAATAAAGAATACATGTTTGGGCAACTATTGACAGAAAATGAACCTGGTATTCAGAAGTGCCCTTAGGAAGAGTTTTCCTTTTCAGCTTTCTTTCCTCGTGATTTCTTTCTGCTTCAGCCATTTCTGCTTCAGTAGGCCATGTCTGATTAAGACCAACATAGACATCAAATACTTGAACACATTACAAATGGTTACAGAAGAATGGCACAAGTAGGTACAATGATGAGACTCATGCATTACATCATGAACTGAAAACCCAGTGGTTACAAAGAAATGCACAAGGTAGAATGATAAGACACATGCATTTCATGTATGGACTTTGACCACTCCTGCTTTCATAGTCTGAACAATAAAACCGTACAAAGAATAGAGTTATACCTGCTCTCCAGCCAATGGATCAGGGACATTCTCAACAAGTAAAGGCTCTTGCTTCATAGGGTCAGGAATCAAGCAACTGACGACCTGTAATACATTGGAAGAAGTAGCTGGGATGAGGAGAGATGGAAACCAAAGTATTCTGCTCAATGAACCACGAAACTTACTACAGCAGGCGCAGGAGGAGAATAGATGTTTGCATATCATGTTACACCGATAAAGGAGAGGGGTTGGAGGTTATGAGAATACATCATCCAGAAAAGGTGAGGAAAGATGTCAGCTGCACTAGAAGCATATAGCTACAATGCCATAGGCCCATTATTTTAGTACAAGGGTTTTTATTTTTTTTTTATAAGGTAAAAAATAATTGAGGATTTGAACCTCTAAATACTTCAATTTGTAATTTGCCTCGTCTCTATATACAACTTTGGAATATTGAACTTCGTCAGTAAAATGCCTTATACAAAGAGGAGTAGTAATTGTACTTTGGTGTCTGCCAAAATGTTGCCTCTAGGTCCAGAGAAAGAGAAGAATGGTGAGACAAGAAATGAATCCAGAGAAATTCAAGCATGAATGAGTAGAATTAATAGGAAATCACTATTTTACAGTTCAATCTTATCTTATCAGATACTAACTTTTTAAATACCACAAAAAAATTCTGTTTATGTAAGCAAAATAAAAGTTCACCTGTGTCTCATTCATATCATCAGAATCCATTAAGTCCCCTTTTCTCACGTTCAGGGGACATGGATCCTTGAGAACTTCAATCTTGGATAACTGAAAATCTCCAGCACCTGTTATGTGAACCTGATCCGGGAGTATTTAATGTCAGGGGTATCTTTAACATTTCAAAGTTATATGCTGAAGCAAAACAATTACCAGCTGATTCACAGACAGGCTACGAGCACGAATATAACCAGAGAGGAGGAGTGTACATTTTCCTGAAATGGAATTATCAGCTAATATGTCGACCTGAAACACAACATGACCCCAAGAAAGAAATTAATCCTGAATCCTAAACTAACCGTATCTGCAAAAAGAAGTACAAAGACCAAAACCATAGTTCAGAACAAAGTCAATTAAAAGTCGCCTGCATTGATATTAAAGTTGAATAGATCAAAATGGTCTATACATTTTAGTTTTTGGGTAGTCAGTCTAGGAATGAAGAAATGTCTGCCTTACAATCAATCAACTTCAATCCCAAACAAGTTAGAATCGGCTATATGAACTGTGTCTATTCCGGTTTATTTAGGCCCATTCAGAGGATTCATCATAGTTAAATTGAATTATGCTGACTGTCAACAAATGTCTGCCTAACTGTTAACAATGAATGAACCTATATGAAATACATCACTTCCATAAAAATCATTGAGACAACTAAAGTTCCACAAAATGGTAAAAAAGGGGCAAGCCATCACGGTCATGCTCTCTAGAAATGTATTTGGAGAGACAGCATACACATTATCTGAAATTTAGGAAAGCAGGTGCTGAATTGTTGAACCCGATAAGAAATCAACAAACATCAATCAATCAATTAGCTACTCTGCAATCTCAAATTAGTTTGTGTAAACTATATGGATCCCATATATCCACTCCACTCTATTGAAGCATTCACTGTCAAACAATATCAGAGAAAATTCATGCAAGGTCAACATACATAATCTAACGACTAAATTCAAGTCTGATGTAACAATGTATTATGTTAGGAGAATGATTGCTTTTGCTCCCTTTTTTTTTTGATGAAATAAGATTCTTCATTGCAAGGCATCAAGAAGATGCAAAATTACAAAGAGATAGCTTTTGCTCCTTTTTTCTGGCTGAAAAGATTTCAACTAAAAAAGCTAAAAACAAATTATCAAACAGGGCCTCAAAGAAGAGATAAATATATCAAGAAAGTGGAAAACCCGAAGGTCCATACCTTTTGAGCCATTAGATATGGCCGTTGATTACGCCAATGAGGTACTGAGAGCCTTTGCTCCTTAAAAAGCCATAAGAACTACAAAGCACAACCCAAAAAACAATGATTTCATAGGTTAACTAGACTAGTACAGAAATATGCCAGAAGACGTCATAGCAAAAAAAAACTGTAAACAATAAAAGACAATCTCCAAATCATTACCTTATGCAACTCATCCTTTGTATCTGCTGGATAAAACTTGCAGTCCTCTGGAAATTCAGAAGCCAGGCTAGATGCACATGCCTTCTTTGAATCATTTTTCTTTTTTAACTCACTGGGCAGATCCTATAGCACAGAAGAAAACTTACTCAAGTCTAAAATATTTACCAAAGCATTCCCAAGAAAATGACAAAAGGAATCTCTTCCTTTCAGGAAAGTATCTTTATCCTTACACGAATCAGCACTGCAGTACTAGGAAGACCAAGGGCTCTAAAGACCGAAAGGCAGTGAGATCCAAATGCATCTATATGACAATCTTCTTCATTAGAGGAACTTGCAGATGTGACAAAAGCAATTAAATCAGCAACCTGCAAATGCCACGGTTTCTAAGTTGAACATCCTTGAAAGAACCTAAGAGCAATCATAACCTGGAAATAGTTCTGAGCATATATTGTACCTTGGCCATCTCCATACATGTCAAGACATCACCATGAGGTGCTTTTAAGACCTAGACAAAATAACTTACTGTTAGGATTTCTTCAGACCTCTCTGTGAAGGAGAAACAAGCCAAAGCAAAGAAAAGTAGAAAACTACTTAACTATCAATAACCGACGAACAATTTATAGTATGCTGCTTCTGGCATCAGATTTGACACGAAAAGAATAGCGATATGAAAATTCATAAAAGTAATTATGATTGTTTTTCTAGCATTTTGGTATGGAATACACATGCCTGAGCCCTAGCCTCCTCTTATTCATATTCTTAAGTGTAGTTGAAGCTCCTTCTATCCTATAATGTACCGCTAAAGCTTATATCTCGTATATTACTCCCCTATCTTGCTGTATAAACCCGAATAGAGTGAACGGTTAAAGAGGATTTAGTTTGGATTGAGGACAGTAATTGATTTATTAGTTATACTTACATAACTATGCTTTGCATCTGTTTGCTCATAATATGATACTTGGCTAAATTAGAACCTGCGACCAATTCAAAAAAGCAAATATTCTTCTTCTGCGTATCACTTAACAACTATTAATAGATAAAGGGATGCACTTCCTACCGTTGCTCTCAACTTATATTCCGAGGAAGCAACTGCCGGAAACAGAACACCATTTCCATCTGCAGACAGTAGCTTCAGAAGATCTTGTTCAAGCGCACTAAGATCAACTGATTCAGATAGACCAAACAGAACCTGTCACATAAAAATGTTAGAAAACACTGATAACATATATCTTCCTTCTCCTCCACTTCAGCTGACCATGTCTCACCAGCTAAATTTATTACAATAACTGTTTTGACACCAATTGGTGTTTGTTGATTAAATCTTTTTGACTTAACTAAATCGGAAAAAAAAAAAAGAAGAATACTTACAATAACTCGGGGAGGACTATTTGATCCAGATGAAGCTCTTTTCTCCTGTAAAAGGGCAGCTCTTTTCTGCTCCCTCATCTACAAAATTGCATTTTTGCATATAAAACTAACACAATAACCCATAAAGTAATAAAAAAAATTGACAGTAAAAGCAATAATTTTTATGAACAGTAAAAGCTTACCATTTTATTACGCTGAAGCCGAGCTGCCCGGGCTCCCTTGATGAGATTGCGATCAGGTTTCGCAATTTTGCTCTTATCTGACGTAACCAAATTATTAATTAATACATAAATTAAGCAAAGTTAACACAACTGAGAGAGAACAAAACTGTACCTTTTGAAGAAATTTTGTGAACATTACGAGAGGATTTGGAAGCAAAACGAGTTTTATGAGCCTTGTTTACTTGAGCTCGAGAATTTCCCATTTTTCTCTACGATTGTAGCAAACAGCAAATCAATTTTCTCCACAATAATAATAAACCCTAGCTGCACATCAGCTAAGCCAGCACTCAACACAGTAGGGTTTAAGGTTTTTTGTTTCATTGTTTTGATATATATGTATTTTGGTAAATTACATCTTCCACCCATCTACTTTGAAAACATTACAAATAGCTTCCTTAAAGTTTAACTAAACTGCAAATTCACCCTCCTTTTCTATACAAATTTTTTAATCAAAAAGAAAACTGTTATAAAATAAAAATAGTAAAGTAAAGACAAGTATAGAGAGAAACTGATATATTATTCAAACTTCAAACTTATGTACATAATGAACTTAATTCTCTTCTATTTATAGAAGAAAGGAAACTGTTGTGTAAGCTGCTACTGCAAGTTGCTGTATAAGCTACTACTGCAAGTTGTTGTGTAAGCTGTTACTGCAAGCTGCTTTGTAAGCTACTACTGCAAGCTTATGTGCCAGATAAAGATAATCTTCTACCATGGATAATATTTATCCATAACGGAGTACCGAAAGGATAAGCTTCTTCAGGTGGCTTATTTCCAATGGAGTACTAAATAGATAAATATATTTACGGCGGGGTCTCATATGTATAAGCTTCTTCAGGAAGCTTATTTACAACGGAGTACTAAATAAACATTCATAATATAATATATTTATAACACTCCCCCTTTGATATTCATTAAAAGATAATGTGCCTCATTAAAACATTACTAGAAAAAAATCATGTGGGAAAAAATCCTAGTGAAAGAAAAAGAGTACACATATTTAGTAATATGCATTGCTAGCTGCCTCATTAAAAACCTTATAAGAAAAACCTTGTGGGAAAAAATCTTAGTAAGGAAAACAGAGTACATCGCGTATTTTACTCCACCTGATGAAAACCTTGTTTTAAATATTTAAGTCTCTGCATTCCAATCTTGTATACCATCTTCTCAAAAGTTGAAGTTGGTAAAGATTAAGTGAATAAATCTGCCGGATTGTCACTTGAACGGATTTGTTGCACATCAATGTCACCATTTTTTTGAAGATCGTGTGTGTAGAATAATTTTGGTGAAATGTATTTCGTTCTATCTCCTTTTATAAATTCTCCCTTCAATTGGGCTATGCATGCAGCATTGTCTTCGTATAAAATTGTGGGTCTTTTCTCACATTCCAAACCATATTTTTCTCGAATAAAATGAATTATTGATCTCAACTATACGCATTCCCTACTTGCTTTATGAATAGCTATTATTTCAGCATGATTTGAAGAAGTAGCAACAATAGATTGCTTTGTGGAGCGCCATGATATGATAGTACCTCCACATGTAAAAACGTACCCGGTTTGAGATCTAGCTTTATGGGGATCAGATAAAAAACCTGCATCTGCATAACCAACAAGATCTGCACTATTTTGTTAGCATAAAACAAACTCATATCAAGAGTTCCCTTTAAATATCGCAATATATGCTTAATCTCGTTCCAATGTCTCCGTGTTGGAGAAGAACTATATCTTACTAGTAAATTAACAAAAAATGTTATGTCAGACCTTGTAGCATTAGCAAGATACATTAGTGCACCAATTGCACTGAGATAGGGTACTTCGGGACCAAGAAGTTCCTCATCCTCTTCTGGAGGTCGGAACAAATCTTTATTCACTTCAAGTGATCGAACAACTATTGGTGTACTCAATGGGTGCGCTTTGTCCATGTAAAAGCGTTTTAAGACCCTTTCTGTATAGGCAGATTGATGGATAAAGATCCCGTCTGCTAAATGTTCAATTTGCAGACCAAGACAAAGTTTTGTCTTTCCAGGATCTTTCATCACAAATTCTTTTTTAAGATATTCAATTACCTTTTGGAGCTCTTCTGAAGTTTCAACAAGATTTATGTCATCAACATAAACAGCAAGTATAACAAATTCCGAAGCCATTTTCTTTATAAAAATATATGGACAAATAATATCATTTATGTAATCCTCTTTCAACAAATATTCACTGAGGCGATTATACCACATGCGCCTAGATTGCTTTAAACCGTACAAAGATCTTTGTAATCTGCTTGAGTACATTTTCCGAGATTTTGAATATGTTTCAGGCATTTTAAATCCTTTAGGGATTTTCATGTAAATTTCATTATCAAGTGACCCGTACAGATAAGTTGTAACCACATCCATTATATGTATTTCAAGCCTTTAACGTAAGGCTAAACTGATGAGATATCGAAATGTTATGGCATCCATAACTGGTGAATATGTTTCTTTATAATCGACTCCAGGTCGTTATGAGAATCCTTGTGCAACAAGGCGAGCCTTGTATCTTTCAACTTCATTTTTATCATTCCTTTTTTCGCACAAAAATCCATTTATGACCATCTGGCTTTATACCAGCAGGTGTTTGGACTACTGGTCCAAAGACCTCTCTTTTAGCAAGTGACTTCAATTCCGATTGAATTGACTCTTGTCATTTTGGCCAATCAGATCTTTGTCGACATTCTTTGACAGATCGGGGTTCAAGATTCTCACTATCTTGCATAATGTTAAGTGAAATATTATATGCAAAAATATTATCCACCACTATTTCATATCGATTTAAATTAATCCCATCACCAGTAGAACTTATTAAAAGTTCCTTGCTCACTTGAGTCTCGGGTTCAGTGATTTCTTAAGGAATCTCAGAACTAATCAAATATTGGGTCTCGGGTTCAGTGATTTCTTCAGGAATCTCAGAACTAATCAGATCTTGGGTCTTTTCAGGAGATCCCTTCATAGTATCGTTATCATTTGTCGATTTTATTTTTCGAGGATTTCGATCCTTTAGAACCCAAAGGCCTACCACGCTTCAGGCGTGCTTTAGGTTCACTAGCTCTCATGCTAGTAGATGGTCCTGCTGGGACATCAATTCGGGTAGGCACATTCTCTTCAGGGATATGTGACTTAGTTATCCAATTCAAATCAGTAAATGCGTCTGGCATTTGATTTGCTATATTTGTAAATGGATGATCTTCTAGACCTCCTGATTACATATAGGGGTATGTGGATCAAAATGAGATAACGATAAAACTTTCCACACAATTTCTCTTTTGATTTCCTTTATCTCTCCCCCTAATTGTGGGAAATTTATTTCATTAAACCGTCAATCTGCAAATCGAGCAATAAATAAATCTCCCGTCAATGGTTCAAGATAGCGAATAATAGAGTATGATTCAAACCCGACATATATTCCTAACCTTCTTTGTGGGCCCATCTTACTGCGCTGTGGTGGTGTTACTGGCACATATACAGCACATCCAAAAATTCGTAGATGGGCAATAACTGGTTCATGACCAAAAACTAATTGTGACGGAGAATATTTATTATAATATGTCGGTCCGAGACGGATAAGTGATGATGCATGCAAGATAGCATGGACTCAAACATTAGTGGGCAATTTTGTTTTCATAAGTAGTGGTCTTGCTATCAATTGCAGGTGTTTAATAAATGACTCTGCAAGTCCATTTTGTGTATGAACATAAGCTACAGGATGTTCAATTTTTATCCCAACTGATAGACAGTAATCATCAAAAGCTTGAGATGAGAATTCTCCAGCATTATCAAGGTGAATAGCCTTTATAAGATAATCTGGGAATTGTGTCCTTAATCGAATTATTTGGGCTAATAGCTTTGCAAACGCCAGGTTGTGAGATGATAGTAGGTACACATGAGACCATCTTGAAGATGCATCTATTAGGACCATAAAATATCTAAACAACCCATTTGGTGGGTGAATAGGTCCACATATATCCCCATGTATACGTTCTAAAAAGGCAGGGGACTCAATGCCAACCTTCATTGGTGATGGTCTAGTGATCATTTTGCCTTGATAACAAGCATCACAAAAAAATTCATCATTTGTAAGAATCTTCAGGTTCTTTAATGGATGCCCGCTCGAATTTTCAGTAATTCGTCTTATCATTATTGATCCAGGATGGCCCAAACGGCCATGCCAAAGCACAAAAGTATTTGAATAAGTAAACTTCTGGTTTACGATAGAGTGTGCTTCAACTGTACTAATCTTTGAATAGTATAAGCCAGGAGATAAAGTTGGTAACTTTTCTACAATGCATTTATGGCCAAAAATATTCTTTGTAATACAAGGATATTCCACGTTCATTTCATCTATTGTCTCAGCATGATACCTATTTCGGCGGATATCTATAAAACTCAACAAGTTTCTTCGGGACTTGGAGGAGAACAATGCATTATCGATAATAAGTTTTGTTCCCTTAGACAGAAATACAGTAGCTCTTTCGGAGCCTTCAATCAAACTTATATTACCAGAAATTGTTGAAATATTTGCTTTTTCTTTATACAAATAAGAAAAGTATTTCTGATCTTTGAATATGGCATGGGTTGTTCTACTATCAATTACACAAATATTTTCATGATTGGTCTTTGATCCAAACATAATTTGAGGATTATCCATATTCTTCAAAATGACATAAACAAAATAAATATGATAGTAAACATCATTTTCAAAGCATAACTTTTATTTATGTACAACAATTACATAACCATACTATCTACTGCAAACAACAAAAATTAAAATATTTACATTTTTACAAATTCACTACCGATCACATGACTTGTTTCTCCTTCGGGGAGTGCAAAGTAATCAGCTACATCTAAATGCATGAAGTCTAAATTATCTTCAGAAATAAAATTTGCTTCAACATTTTTCTCTGTCTTCTTCAGGGAGGCTTGATACAGCTCAACCAGGTGCTTTGGCGTACGACATGTGCGTGACCAGTGCCCTTTTCCTCCACATCTATAGCATGCATTTTCTGGCTTTGCTGCTTGCACCGCTTCATGCTTATGTTCCTTCCTTTTCCACTGCTGGTGGTGAGGAGGGATCTTTGGTGCATTGTTATTACCACGATTAGAGTTTTCTCCCCGACCACGGCCATGACCACGACTGGGGCCACGTCCTCTTCCACGCTTAGCTTGGTGAAAGTTCGTTTTATTCACTTCAGGGAATGGACAAGAACCAGTAGGTCGGCTTTCATAGTTTTTCATTAATAGCCCATTATGTTGTTCGGCTACAAGAAGATGTGAGATAAGTTCAGAATACTTTTTAAATCCCATCTCTCAATATTGTTGCTGCATGAGCATATTCGAGGCATGAAAAGTGGTGAAAGTTTTCTCCAACATATCATGATCAGTAATATTATCACCATATAATTTCAATTGGAAAATAATTCTGAACATAGCAGAATTATACTCATTGATAGATTTAAAATCTTGTAGTCTTAGATGAGTCCAATCATAACGTGCATGTGGAAGAACGACCATCTTCAGGTGGTCATATCTATCTTTCAAATTATTCCACAATATGACTGGATCTTTAACAGTAAGATATTCTATTTTCAGGCCATCATCAAGGTGATGGCATAGGAATATCATTGCTTTGGCACGGTCTTGGTTTAATGCCTGATTTTTATCTTTGATGGTGTCTGCCAGACCCATCGTATCAAGATGAATTTCGGCATCAAGCACCCAAGACATGTAATTTTTGCCCGATATATCCAGGGCTACAAACTCAAGTTTAGAAAGATTTGACATTATTTAGAAAAAGAAAGTTCGTACCTCTGATACTTTCAAAGTATTTTCTCGAGATGGCAGAGTCTCGTGCTGATAACGTGTTATAAAATAAAAACAGTAAAGTAAAGATAAGTATAGAGAGAAACTGATATATTAGACAAACTTCAAACTTATGTACATAATGAACTGAATTCTCCTCTATTTATAGAAGAAAGGAAGTTGTTGTGTAAGCTGCTACTGCAAGCTGTTGTGTAAGCTGCTACTCTAAGCTGTTGTGCCAAATATAGATAATCTTATACCATGAGTAATATTTATCCATAACGGAGTACCGAAAGGATAAGCTTCTTCAGGAGGCTTATTTCCAATGGAGTACTAAATAGATAAACATATTTTGCTTCTTCAGGAAGCTTATTTACAACGGAGTACTAAATAAATATCTATAATATAATATATTTATAATAAAAACTACATTGTTACTACTTAAGTTTAGTGCATAACTTGATCTGCATTTGGTACATAGTAGTATAGTACCAAGGCAATCGCTTTCAAAGGATGAAAATACAGAAGTAGGGATAATCCTATATAGCATTAAGCTTTCACTATCACCATCTTTCGAGGATTAAGGACATTGATTGACACAAAATTCAGCGAAAAACCAAAAGTGTAAAAAAAATCTGCATAACAAAAAATAATGCAAAATAAAGAAAAGAATTTTGGCCAAATATCCTTTATGTAGTTGTTATTTTCACTCCACGTATAGCTTTTGACATAAAGATAACTCAAACAAGTGTAAGCAGAATAAAGTTTCTTCGAGAGTAAGGTCACTTGAAGTTTCTTCTACTTTACCACAAATGACATATTCAAAATACAACTAATCACTTTCAACCATTACAATCTTTGTGGATAAAACTGAAGATGTGGGAGAAAGAAGGGGAATGAAACATTAAAGAGAGAAGGAAAAAATTCAAAAATCACTACAACTTACTAACACATCTTCTATAAGCACAACTAGCATTCAAGAAGAAGAAAACTAAAACCAAATGAATATAAAATTAAGCGTTTCCACATCCACACAACAGAAGGTGGTTTACGAATTGGAATAGCGTTCACAAGGATTTTTTGTCGAAGATTCACCGCACCAAGTTGAACATGTATTCATCTCTTATATATTGTGCATTTTATATTTCAAGGCATTATTGTAGATGTTACTAGCAGAAATATATGTAGTATTTGTATCTCTGATATTATTTGTATCCAATTATGAGTTTTCCTCTTAATAGGTGCATGTTGGGCATTTAAACTCTTATCGAAGCAGTATATTTTTAATTGTTTGTACTGTCTGTACTTGAACCCTAAAGCCATGAAATATTACAAATACGTTGGGTGTTACACTAACCATTATGAGATCTATTTTCAATTTGTCGTGAATTTCGGCAAGTTGATATCTAGCAATATATAAGAAAATGTTGTAAGTAATTGTATTAGTCTAATAGAATTTTCTTCATTTGTTATTTTAGAGAGGCTTAGCTTTTTCTTTTCTCTAATTGTGGCATATACAATTATGAGTTTTTCTCTTTATAGGTGCATGTTGGGCATTTGTGGGCATTTAAACTCCTATCGAAGTAGTATATTTTCAATTATTTGTATTGTCTACACTTTAATCCTAAAGCAATGAAATATTATGAATACGTTGGGTGTTACACTGTAACGATCCGGCCGGTCGTTTTGAATATTATAACCATGTTCCCCCATTTACTGCTAAATTTATGTCTTTCAATTGATCTATGACTTATCGGGTTAGTTGGTTCGGGTCCGAAAGAAACTCGGAGTGAAATGAGACACTTAATCTCATAATTGAAAATTTAAGTTAGAAAAATGGAGCAGATATTGACCTATATGTAAACAAGCTCGGATTTAAATTTTGATAATTCCAATAGCTCTGTATGATGATTTTGGGCTTAGGAGCGTGTCCGAAATATTATTTGAAAGTCCGTAGAGGAATTAGGCTTGAAATGCCGAAAGTTTAATTTTTGAAAAATTTGACCGGGGGGTTGACTTTTTGATATCGGGGTCGGAATCCGATTTTGAAAATTGAAATACCTCTGTTTATGTTATTTATGACTTGTGTGCAAAATTTGAGGTCAATCGGACGTGATTTGATAGGTTTCGGAGTCGTTTGTAAAAATTAGAATTTTCAAAGTCCATTAGGCTTGAATTGGGGTGTAATTCATGATTTTAGCATTGTTTGAGGTGATTTGAGGGTTCGACTAAGTCCGTATGATATTTTAGGACTTGTTGGTATATTTGGTTGAGGTCCCGAGGGGCTCGGGTAAATTTTGAATGGTTAACGGATAAAAAATTTGGACTTGAATAGCTGCTGGAATTTTCTGATATCTTATAATGTTTTCCTTCTACGCGATCGCGTGAATGCGTTTGCGATCGCGTAGGCTTATTTGGTCAGTGGTTTTTTTTTTGTTCTACGCGATCGCGTGGGGATATCTATGATCGCGTAGGTTAATGTGAGGCAGTGGCATTTGTGCTTCGCGATCGCGTGAAGTGGGATGCGATCGCGTAGCTCTGGAATTTTATGACTCGCGAACGCGTGACGAAGGTCGCAGTCGCGTAGAGTAAGTGGAGCGGAGTAGAAGTCACGCGTTTTGTGCTTTGTGATCGTGTGGACTAGTCCGCGATCGCGTATGTATGTGATGTTGTGCATCACGATCGTGTGGGAAAGTCCGCGATCGCGTAGAGTAAAATCTGGGCGATGGAAATTGTTCTTCGCGATCGCGTTGGGATGTTCGCGATCGCGTAGAGCAAATGTCTGGGCAGTGGTCCCATTTTTAATTTTTGACGATTTGGAGTTCGGATTTAAGGCAATTTTTGGTGATTTTTAGAGAAAACAACGAAGTAAGTGTTCTTAACTCAATATTGGTTAAATTACCCGAATCCATGGCTGTTTTTATCATTTAATTGGTGAATTGAGTTGGAAAAATTTGAAAACCCTCTTGGTTTAAATTGAAGATTTGAGGGTCGAATTGGGGTAGAATTTTGGTAAAATTGACATGGTTAGACTCGTGGTTGAATGGGCTTCCGGATTTTGTAACTTTTATCGAGTTCCGAGACGTGGTCCCCACGGGCGATTTTTGAGCTAATTTTCGGATTTTTATGGAAAATTATTATTTTCTTATGGAATTAATTCCAATGAATTTTATTGACTGAAATAAATTATTTATGACTAGATTTGAGGTGTTTGGAGACCAATTCACGAGGAAAGGAAATTGTGGAATAAGAATTTCACGGCTTGAAGTAAGTAACAGTTTTAAATCTGGTCCTGAGGGTATTAAACCCCAAATTTTGGTATCAAGTGATTATTTTGGAGGTGACGCACATGCTAGGTGACGGGTGTGTGGGCGTGCACCTAGGGGATTGTGACTTGGTCCGTCCCGTAAAATTATAAAGTTGAATAATTTGTTGTTAGCTATATGCTCTCTATGTGTTGATAAAATTTGACTGTAAATCATGTTAGAAATCATGCTTAGGCTATGTGATAATACTGTTGGGACCCACATGCCACAGAGGACGCGTACTTATTGAATTGCCTGCTAAATGCTATATGTACTCAATATCAGTTTTTACTTGCACATTTTATCTCAGTCTCTGTTATTATTATTGATACATCATATCATTATTGTTTGGGCTGATTTCATGATTATTGAGAGCCCGAGAGACTAGAGAGATTTATGACTGAGTGAGGCCGAGGGCCTGATTGTGAGATATTGATGCTATAGCACGTGAGTTGGCCGTGCAGATCCTTATATTATACTATAGCACGTGAGTTGGCCATGCGGATCCTTATATTATACTATAGCACGTGAGTTGGCCGTGCGGATCCAAATATTTATATTATGGCACATGAGTTATCCGTGCAGATTATAGCGCTTGGGCTGTAGGAGCCCCTTCGGAGTCTGTACACCCCCAGTGAGCGCGGGTACCCATTAAGTGAGTGATGAGGGCTGAGAGCTCAAGGAGTGACGAGGGCTGGGAGCCCAGTGAGTGATTTTTGTCCTGAGAGGTTGTACTTGATTTTCATTTGTTGTTGCACTTAGTTGCTATCTGTCATTGTTGCGAAATTTCTGAAAGATTGTTGATATACGGATTACATGAACATGAACTGTATAAAAATTAATTGATTTGACATTAAACTGCCAGATTTGATAGCATGTCTATTATTTGTTGGGATTACTGGAAATGAACCATAATCGTGTAGCTTGTTACTATTTTCAGTTCCTTATTTATTATTGTTACTTGCTGAGTTGGTTGTACTCATACTACACCCTGCACTTCGTGTGCAGATCCAGGTATTCTCGGACATAACGGGTGTTGATTTCAGGAGATTTTGAGGTAGCTGTCGTGTTCCGCAGACCTTGTCTCTCCTTCTCTATCTCTTTGTTTACCGTATTTGGTCTCAGACTATTATAGTATGAGTATTTTCTAGACTTGTATTCATATTAGATGCTCATGTACTTAGTGACACCAGGTTTTGGGAAGTGTTTGTATTGTATTTAAATATTATATTTTCAATCTTGAGAGAAATTGTGGTTTGTTGAGATTTTTGACTTGCCTAGTATTGAGATAGGCGCCATCACGACGGGTGAGATTTTGGGTCGTGAGAAGTTGGTATCAGAGCCAGGTTACTTAGGTCTCATGAGTCATGAGCAGGTGTAGTAGAGTCTTGCGGATCGGTACGGAGACGTCTGTACTTATCGTACGGAGACGTCTGTACGGAGGCTGCAGAACCTTAGGAAAATTTCACTTGCTTGTATTTTATCGTGCGAATTTGTTGATTCTGGAAACTAAATTTCTGTTATTCTATTCTCTCACAAATGGTGAGGACACGTACTACCGGATCAGACGATCAGCCACCAGTGCCACCAGTTAGGGCCGCGAGAGGTCGGGGCCGTGGTAGAGGCCGGGACCGAGGTAGAGGTCGAGGTGTAGCTCGTACCCCAGTTGGAATAGCACCTGTAGTACCACCAGTTGTTCCAGCACATGAGCAGATTCCAGATATAGTTGATCCGACAGAATCAGCTCAGGCACCAGCTGTGCCCATTGAGATTACAGGCATTCAGGAGACTTTGGCCTAGATATTGGTAGCCTGCACTGGTCTTGCTCAGGTGGTTTCGGCCCAGGCCGCACCTGCCACTTCTTAGGCTGGGGGAGGTACTCATACCCCCGTTGCCCGTACTCCAGACCAGGTAGTACAGGGACTTCAGATACCGGGGGCACTACCAGCCTAGCCGGTTGCAGCTGCTCAGGCCCCGGTAATTCCTGTTATGGCAGATGATGAGCAGAGGAGACTTGAGAGATTTGAGAGGCTTCGACCTCCACCATTTAACGGTACTGAGTCAGAGGATGCTCAGGATTTTCTGGATATGTGTCAACGGATGCTTTAGACAGCGGGTATTCTGGAGACCAGTGGGGTCTTATTCACTACTTTGATCGGAAAACCCTTCCATAAAGCAAGTAAAGCAATTGCTTTAGGCCCCACATTTGTGGGAGGTCCATTTTTTATTATATCTAATAGGTTATGTATAAGTTTAAAAAAGGTTTTGTGAAGTTAAAAAGTTTGATTTCTTTCTTTAACAAGTATAGAGAAGAAGGATTTGCAGCTGCTATGATTTCTGCCACGAAAACTGCACTTGAAATGAATATCGAACCCGAATTTCGTAAGAAACGTATGATATATAGAAAGTAACAATTTGATGAGAATGTTGATAATAAAATCTCAAAATATTTCGAAGAGTCCTTTGAAATTGATTACTTTATACATAGTAGACAAGGATATTTTTTTTACTTCAAAATAGATTTGAATAATTCGAAGCATATGAAAATATTTTTAGTTTTCTATTTAGCGGTAAAAATTAAGATCACTAACGCATAATAATCAATTCGATATTGATGGTTTAGATTTATTTTCGAAATTAAAAATATTAAGAAAAATGGTACAATTAGAAGATAACAGTTTAATTGATACACTCGGCCAACTAAAAAGTTTTGATTCTTTTTCCAATGCATATATTACTTATGGAATAATATTAATAACTCTTGTTACCGCCGCTTTAGCGAAAATAAATTTTCAAAATTAAATTGATAAAATCTTACCTAAGATTAACAATGTCTCAAGAAAGGTTCAATGGATTAGCTATATTGTCAATTAAGAAAGACTTATTAGGAGTTATTGATTATAAAAAAAAAACTATTAATAACTTTGTATCTAAGAAACGCTAGAAAAATAGACTTCAAATAAATAAATATTTTTTTTAATAAAAAATTAAGGCCCCTCATAAAATTTGGCTTTAGGTCATATAACTCGCCCGGCCGCCCCAGTATGGGATATTGTTGTGGTATAGGGTTTTTTAATGCCTTGTCTCATCAACGCGTTGAAAGTTTAAACTGGGCTCTTTGACGACGCTTTATTTTTAAAGAGTAGTTTATAAACAAATTCCTCCCTTTTGTTTACTCCTTTATCATCTTGAAATTTATTGATTTTTTTATTGCTTTAGATGTTTGTGCTGTATGTAACAAGTCACAAAGTCATTTATTATTCCAGCTTTCCTTGCTCTTCTGCCCTTAATTAGCTTCACCTTCAGAATAGCTCATGCATGTTTTATTACTATGTTATATGTTGTACGGTTATGGAACATTACGTGCTGATATAATTTCTATCTGCTGCGCAGCTGGAAGTTCTTCTAATTTGGTTGTGAATGTTCTTCTATTTTCTTTTCTTGAGGGAAATAAGAGAATTGAGAAGTAAGTTTGTTCAATGGAAAATTTGGAAGTTCCCTCCAAAAGCATTTTTTCTGTCTGGAGTTTATCAATTTCTTATTTTAATTTCGGATGGAAGCTATTTATTGTTGTCGTCAAGTTGTTTATGATCAGCCCCGGCCATCATCTGCACAATGCAACTCAATTTTCAACTCAATTTATTGTTGGTAGCTTCAGCCAGAATTTTCGTTAAGGGGTG
This sequence comes from Nicotiana tomentosiformis, assembly GCF_000390325.3. Classification (NCBI taxonomy): domain Eukaryota; kingdom Viridiplantae; phylum Streptophyta; class Magnoliopsida; order Solanales; family Solanaceae; genus Nicotiana; species Nicotiana tomentosiformis. Next base: position 135,898,741 of record NC_090815.1, on the reverse strand, counting down.
TCAAAATATATAAAAGTAAACATACCAAAAATTAAAGGGAGTCAATACATAGTATATATACATATAATTTATTTTTTTACCTAGTTACACAGGGTATTTTTCCCGTGAATGGGTGTCATTTGATACCCATTCCTATAAGCCGGCTCTGCCACTGGCTTCAGCACGGAAGGTCAGAGGTAGCTAAAGCCAGGGGCAACATTAACATCATCCTGTTAGCACTCATAATCAGGTTGTTGAAACTTCAAATAATAGTCCACCTGGAGATGAGAGAACCTTATAAATAGGAGTGCTTCTGTTCTTATGCTTCCAGAATTCGTGTTGATATGCCCTGCCCTCAACCCTTAGAAAGCTGTGCAGTCTGTTTATTTAGGAGTATTTCATTATTATAGTGTAATCATGATAAAGATTTTTCCGTCCCAGCCTACTATCTGAAAACGTCTAAAAGAGGCATGTGGTTTGTTGCCATTAAAAAAGTTACATAATGCTATCATTTTCTATGGAGAAAACTATCATACGTATAATGCTACTTTGCGAGTCTGTGTACTCCCAATATCAGCTATAAATTTTAATGGTGATTTAATCAAGTGTGTGATTATAGAAAATATGGTGTCTTACATATATTGCAACTTTGCTCGAGTGGGTGTAAAGTTTCCGTATGGTATAAGCACTAAATTATAAGGGTGGAAAATTAAATAACATTTATACTAATAAAGCGAGATTAGAGAAAATATAGTTGTTTTGCACTCTTCGTCTGGAGCATTACATTTCCAAATATAGACACTCTTTATATTGGGCGTAATGTATTAACACCCACAAGAAAATACAAGAGAATTTTATCTATTTTCACCATTAGTTCTGATAATCGGAACAACTATTGCTACATATTGACATATTACAAATAGCTTTTGCTATAAATACAAAAAACTGACCTCTTAACATTTCATGGAATGTGAAGCAGGCAGGAGTGGAGGCCTGACAAATCCCGAGTCCAACAAAATACCAACCACGGTCGAGGACAAGCATTTCCAACTCTTAATGGCATGGTCCGACTCTTGTCATGCAAGGGCAAGCATTTCCTCTTTCATGACAATCAAACAGGCAGATTAATCTCTACAAGGACTCCGGACATGGTCTGATTCTTGAAGGCATCTGCATGTCAGGTCGTAATTCACCTCCAAACCATTGAGCAACTTTAGGTGTTATGGACATTTTGCTCATTTCATTATCAAATTCATCGAGATCCTGATCATAACTTCGGGCGACTCCAGCTATATTCATCCCCTTCCCTGCAGTACAGATTTCAATATCGTCTTCATCACTAGTACCCTCATCATCATCCTTATCGTTGTCATATGAGCTCCGAACCATTGACCAGTACACAAAATTTGGCCGGATGAATCTTCCAAAACATATAATAAGAGATGAGACATAAGAACATACTAATTAATACAAATAGCAGAACAAATATTATCTCCGAAGGTACTTGAATATCCAATCAAGATCAACCCAATTAATGCACTTGAGAAATCAATAGTCCAATGTAGAAACAAACCTGTCAGATCTCAATAGCAGACAAGGATCAAATGGGAAAAATGTGTCAAGCCTCTCTCTACCACCAAAAGAGATTGAAAGATCGGCCTCGAGCAGACCACTTGATACAAAGTTATCAGGCACATCAAGATTAGTTACTTTTGCCAACCGAAGAAATTCTTTCACCACTGATGGCAAGCATACCTGTTAAAAAAGAATTATTGGAGCCTGGTAGAGAATCCACTAACAGAGAAAGATATACAACTATTGGCTACGTTAGAGAGCACTAATATCAAAGAAAATACAGAATGAACTTATACAATAGTACAATCACAAACTAGTTGGGATCGGCTACCAAATATCTAACCGAACTCAAAAGAATACTTACAAATACCGGACTATGCAATATGAAACCAACAATGAATAGACCTCAATATCAATCTGAATAGTTTGCTTCCACTATGTTCTGTTCTTCGGTAATCCGCATGAATCCCAAGAAATTTTAAGTTTTTGAAAGTTTGCTTCATGTGACTTTAGTTAACACCTTTAATCATCACAATGTCACACACGAATGAGTGTATTTGGAGGTGGAAGACATTATCATATCATCTCGGTCAATCTTTGCTTTTGTTAATGGTGATCATTCCTAGTCTTGCCTAATTATGTTGGCTGCACATCCATCTTAATGTCTGCAACGCATCCCATTGATATGTTCAGCCCAACATTTCAGTTCCCTGAAACTTGCTGGTTTTACAACAATTCTGTAGAATTTGTTTCACTTTTACAAACATCCTCCTATTGCATTGCATCACACCGCATCACTTCTATCCCCCCCCCCCCCAAAACCAATCCTCTATTTTAATTTTGTTTTGTATCTGCATCTAGCCATTTTCCGAACGACGGAACCTCTGTATCTAACAACAACAACAACAAAAAACCCAGTGAATTCCCCGAAGTGGGGGTGAAGTCTGGGGAGGGTGAGATGTACGGAGCCCCTGGAGGGCGGAAAGGTTATTTCTGAAAGATCTTCGGCTAAAGAAAAAATAAAAGAAGTAATTGCAACAAGTATTAACAACAAGAAGATAAAAAAGGACCAAAGCCAAGCTAGCGATTAAATGGTAGTAATACCAATCTAAGAATAAAGGGATAACAAACTAATACTAACACTATCGAACTAAGGAAGACAAAGGGAAACGTACGACTATCTACTAACCTTCTATCCTAATCCTCAACCTCTACACCCTCCTATCAAGGGTCGTGTCCTCAGTAAGCTCCAGCTGCGCCATATCACGCCTAATCACCTATATTCAAGACTTCTTAGGCCTACCTCTATATCACCTATAACCAAGACTTCTTTGGCCTACCTCTACTCATACCCACCAAGGTTAACCTCTCACACCTCCTAACTGGGGCTTCTGTGCTTCTCCTCTTAACATGTCTGAACCATCTCAACCTCGTCTCCCACATCTTATCCTCCCGGGGGACCACTCCCACCTTATCCCGAATAATTTCATTCCTAATCTTATCTAACCTAGTATGTCCATACATCCATCTCAACATACTCGTTTCAGCTACTCTCATCTTCTGGACATGAGAATTCTTGACCAGCCACCACTCTGCCCCATGCAACATGGTCGGTCTAACCTCTAAATCTAAAACCACTGTAATTCCATAGAATCACCTAATCTCACTCAAATTTATTTTTCTTATGTTCTCTAAGCTTACAGCACATATATTCTATCCGCGCGAACTAATAAAAATAAAATAAAATACAAAACAAAAGAAATCCATAGAGAGTGTGTGTGTGTGTGTGTGTGTGTGTGTGTGTGTGTGTGTGTGTGTGTGTGAATGCATTACCATTAACGGCCTCAATGGATGCCTCAGGATATCCTCTATGTGCTTTGAGAGCCGTGACCTGATACGAGGAATAGCAAGCATTGATCTCATGCGAAAACAAAGTATGTACATCATGGCCTGCATTACAATGAACAGAATCAGTAACAATTTGTTTGGATGTTAACGAAATTCCTGAAAATTTTGTGCTAAAGTAAAGTTAAAATTTCCTTCAAGTTTCCTACATGTTTTGCAAAATTAAAGTTGGAAGAAGTCTTTTTAAAGAAAAAGTCGTTAACCACTTCTCTCAAAGTTTCCCACAATGCACAAAAGAATATGGAAGTTAACTTTCCAACACTTTCCTTTCCCCTTCCCAGCACTCACATGGTATATAAATAAAATTAGCCCCAGGGATATAATTCGGAAAGCCTTTACTTAATTCCACACTAACAACAGAAAAAAGCCCTGCACTCCTGAAGCAATATAACAACCAATACCAAGAGTACTTGAAGAGAATCATTGGCTGATTACAGAATTGACACTGATCTATTCTCTTGGTCTCAAGATTGACAGTACAATAGTATAATAGTCATTCTTTCACTTAAAAATAGAAACCACCACAAATAACTTCACAAAAATGAACAAGGGTCTGTCTGTGTGAGGGAGTGGGGCAGACCATTAAAGGTTTTGACTACATCAAACTGTCAAATCTGTCAAATACCTGGCACCCAGCATAGAATTCCTTGTGAGCTTTTGGATTGATGCCACCACTCTGGTTGGAGCAATAAGTGGAACACCATTCAACCAAACTGATCCTCGCACAAAAAGAAAGAAATCCATGACTTGGGATGTACCTCAATTTATTACTGACCAAGGGGAGCAACTTAAAACTATAAAGTATTGTGTGCAAAGGAAGATGGTTAGGTTCATCGAGTAAACCTTTCTACATATTCAGCAACAGATGAGATAGACAAAAACTTTGCACGAGCCAAATAACTAGCAAGATAGGCAACAGCACTCATTCTGCAAAAAACCAATAAAAGCATTACTACCTCCCAACAACCATGAGAAAATGTATAACTAGCAAGCAAAGAGCTATCAAATTTATCCACTCCCAGAGAGTATCAAATCTGTTCAGTAGCATTTGAAATTGAAAAAACAAGATCACCGAGAAGCACTTCACTACCTTCTGACAAGGAAATGACAATGACTACTTCAGTACTTCTATTTGTCTTATCCAACAAAACTGAAAAGATACTTAAGCACAGTAATCTATGACTTTTAAGGACCACTATTTTTTATGGCACGTTATCTAAACAGCATATGCAGAAAGTCGGCTAGTCTTAGTACGGAATACTACTCTGAGTGCATGTAAATTCAGTGACAGGATCATAGAGGGACCAATGTTGAGACCCCAAACAGTGTCCCAACAAAATTCAAAAAAAAGGGGACAGTTGAATTCAAAATTACAATAAATATATCTATAAACATTAAACAGGGAGCACAGACTGTTCATTAGCTTCCATAATTACGTTCAAAGATGAAAGAATCCTAAACTCATTGACCCATTTACATAAAGAGCAATCCTCTAAGCACTCAGATTGAATAGCAAACTGAGCAAGCAGTTGCTTGTGTATCCATAAGATATGATTAAGCTAATTGATCAACAATACGGTGCCAGGGTGCAACAGGCGGGAAAAGCAAGAAAAAGAAGCCAAAGATTCAAAACTCTATAATCCTCACCTCCATTGTGGATAGATACTGCTCTTAAATATATCAAATAGTGTATCAGCAAATCTCCTGCCGCAGTTTTCAGGATCCAGGGTACAGGCATAAAACATCACAAACTGCAACATCAGCAAGAAGTTTAAGTTTAATTTTCAAAGACTAGCCCAAGTGTCAGAGATGATATTACGCATGTTACCTGGGCAAATTTAGACTTGTATGCCGTCAAAACAGTATGCTGAAAAGACTGGAGAAGAGTCTCAAAAACCTACACGATATGAAAGACAACTACATGTAAGAAAAGCAAGTAGAGTTAGAAACTAGACACTGATGCGTCCAATTTACCTGACTCAGGCGTCCACTCTCTTTGCAAAAGTTAAGGTGTTCAAAGGTAAGCACCATCAAGCTATCCAATTTTTGAGCACTGGCATTTCCAAGCCGTTCCATCCAAGAAATTCGGAGCTGAGAGTAAAAGGCTAGTTAGTATATAAAGAACGATGGCAAAAACCAAATCAAAAAGATGGATGAGCTCAGTCAGTAGAGTGCAATGCTCTTAACCTTGTGGTCAGCAGATCGAGCCTCTGGTGAACGCTCTAATAATTTTACTTATAAAAGAATCAAAGAGAGATGAAAATTTTTAACAGAATTTGATCGATCATCAGCTGAAAGCTACTTATTTTCTTTGTATTTTCCTTATAATAAGTACTTTCGATATGCCTAGTTTATTGTATTTATACAAGATAAAATCAAATACTAGCTTAATCAAAAAGTGGAGAAAGGGATACAACCGCACACCACAGGAAAAAATAACCATTTACAAGAACAAAAATTAAAAATCTTGCCATAGACGGTAATACGGTATTGTAATTTTCTCTAATTGATGACAATTTTGAATATACTGGACCCTAATCCAATTGTATACAATCTTTTGATCAGAAGATCAACACCATGAAAAAGGAAATGTCGGCAGACGAATATGGGAAGGGTGAAAATAGAACTGTGGGAAATATGACCTTTATTAAGGAAAATAATTCGGAAGAAAATAGTACTCTTGACCACTTAAATGCTGGTCAGAGTTCACACAATATTGACAAGGCAAATTTTTCTCAAGGTTGACTCGGATTTAAAGAGAAATGTTATGAAATCCTCTTCTGAATCATCAGGTATTCTTTAACTACTTGGATTCTTCAAGATGAAGACCATTTTTTAATATAGGGTATATGATTCTATAAATATTGGGAAATCCCCATATACACATAGTATACCAAAAAGTAGAGAAAGCTAGGCTAAACATGGTTCTGTACAAAATTCACCCAATCATCTATACAAACAGGAATCATGTGTGCACCAAAAATAAACTAGAGGCACAAGACTACTCTGGACATGTACAAAATCACTCTCAAGTGTCACCCACCTGTAACGATCTCCTATTTCTTTCCTTCCATTCCTTCCATACTACCCTCATAAAAGCTTTTCCGGCTAGAGACAAGGCAAAGTGAACCGAATAACTGCAACATTAATATTTTTACACAGATACGTGATTTTCTTATTCTCGGCTCCAAAAGAAATGACAACGTATATCACCATCAACCACACTATCCCAGGAAAAGAAAGAGTCAAAGAAACAACACTAGTGGCAATGGCAAGTTGGCAACACTAACATACAGAAGAATATCAGTAAAAAGATGAAAATCACCTGGTCAACATCTTGCTGACCATCATCTACTGGACCATCCAGATCTTCCAGCTCCATATCGAAGATGCATTTGGTGAAATCCTCATTTAAGATTTCATCCCATGCAATGTCTACCTAAGAAACTCAAGGACAAGGAGAAAGTTAAGTTAATGCAACAACTTCTACACAGTGACAGAGCGAAGCTTCAATTTCAAACAACTTACATCCAAATCTATCAGCCAATCCATAATTGCCACAAGCATAGTTCTCCCAACAAGACCACCAATTGCTCCACCCTCCAGTTTTAACATGTTCTCCACATATGCCATGATGAACTTCAGGCAAAGAAAAAAAACATGGATAAGAATTTAGGAGCTTCCAGCAATAAGGAGCACAACACAGAAGAAATAGATTATCAACACAAGGTTCTGGTGATGCAAGGTTCACTAATTCAAAAACAATGTCACTAGAACCAGAACATTTAATAAGCTGCATAGTGTTAGAATCTTCTTTGTAAAGAAAGCATGAATCTGCACTTACTGGTTCCTTTGTGTAATTGATTGGCATCTTCTGCATCTTCTCCTTTACTATCTTCTCAAGTCTCAAGGGGGTGAGAGGAACTAACTCTGCAATGGCTATTAAAGTTGAATGGATACGATCAATGACTTGGCCCTTTCGTAGAATGCCACGTGGCTGATTCAACAATGATATGAATGAAGGAGGCGGCACAAAATTGTTCACAAGCATTTCCAAGCACAAATCGACATACTGCCCACCGGATGTAGCCTACAGCATAGGAGAAGACTCATGATCATAGACACAATTAGACACAAATATGTAAGATTGCAGCACTAAAGCCACATACCAAGGATATAAGTAATTCCATCAAAGCATCCATTACATCAGTCCCATAGCTCCACATGCTCATTCCTAAAATCTGGAGGCGAATAAGACATTTAAGTATACAAACTTATTAACCTCTATTCTTATCTAAAAGATGCAGACTGTTAATACAGCTATTTAGAACTTACAGATGAAAGAAGACTTTGATGATGAACAATGTCTAGACAAGAAACTGATCCTGACAAAGCTTTTAAACATGTCTGAAATGCGAAGACCAAATGAAATGAAAATTAAAACATGAAGCAAAAGAAACCACCACAAAAAGTGATTGCATGTGCAATCTCCAAGGAAACATACCACCAGTAGGGCAACCTCCTCGGGTACAAGGCGTTCCTTACAGTGCATAACCCCAACAAGCTGGTTATATTTGTCCGGATCACCCTAATACACGCAACATTCAGCTATAAAATTCACTCTGCAGTGCTATAACAAATATATGGAAACCATAAAGAAGCGCAATTCATAAAAACTGCACAAGATGCACCAGTGAAAATAGCAACTAGGAAGGTACAGACAATTCACATCTGTGAAGATGTTTGCCAGGAAAAAAAATAAAGTGAAACAGACAAAAATAAATCAGTAATTTAAGCATAAGGAATAAGTGAAAACGTTTGGCTGGCAAGTGCTTGCTGAATATAAAAGAGATAAGTGTGCCAGGAAAGTAGTATTGGCACTCAGTCTTGCTTTCTGTTGGTAGTAGGTTTTTATGACTAACCGTTGTTTCTTTCATTGTTGATCACATTACTCTCTTGTTGTTTTTATTCTGTTTTTATATGGCTTTTTGGTACTGTCCCTCTTTGTCTATATTTTCATTAATGTGGTGCTTATGCTTTCCTGAGCCGAGGGTCTATTGGAAACAGCCTCTCTATCCCCACAAGGTAGGGGTAAGGTATGCGTACACACTACCCTCCCCAGACCCCACGGTGTGCGATAATACTGGGTATGTTGTTGTTGTTGTAAGTGTGCCAGGAAAGTAAATAAAGTGAAACAGACTAAAAACAATCAGTAATTTAAGCGCAGGGAATAAATGAAAACATTTCGCCGGCAAGTGCTTGCTGAATATAAATGAGAGAAGTAACGTCCCACTCACCACAACCACTCCCCCCCCCCCCCATCAACCAAAAAGAAAGGGAAAAAAAAGGAAACATATAGGGAGTAAGAGAGGGACAGAAGAGAACATGTCTAACTAACCAATTCTACGTCCATTCAGAACTTAACAGTTAAAATACCACGTCAGATGCATAATACTTGAACCTGAGCCCTCTTTCTTCTCAATTCGATATACATCACCTTCACAAAAGCCCTACCAATTTCCCTCTATTTTCTATCTAAAGTCAAATTCATGCAAGGCTTATGCACCTCACCTCATCAATCTTTTTCTAACCGAAAAATCCTCGAGGACCAGCTTGGAGCACAGTTCATACTCAGTAGATTATGGGCACGCCCCTATCTGAGGTGACAATTTCTTAGTTTTAGTCACATCTTCTACAGTTCCACTATTATAATAACACCGTGCCCAAACTCCCAAAAAAAAGTATCTAATCACACTTTCAGCTCTTAATCTCCAAGGAAGACAACCACAGTCAATCAATCTGGAGCACCTATGCATGTATTCAAGCAAACATTTGAAACAGTCATCTTAGCAGGAAAGATACTTTTCCTCTTATTTTTTGATGAGTAACTTAGCCAAAATAATTAATGAGAAACAAAGGGTTACGGCGAAACAAATTCAATCTGTTGATTCATACAGTTCAAACTTAATTTTCCCATGCAGTGGCATGGGCATCCAAACCCAACCCAAAGAAATTATCAGTGTATAATTTTATTTTTATTCAAAATATGTTTTTTGAGAGACCAACCTGGAGAGCAGATTTAAGGGCACCTCTAACATGATAGAACAACTCTGTATCCGTAATCTCAACATTCTCCATCTCAGCATAGCCTGCCTGCTCAGCTGGCAATACCATCCCCATTATGTTTGATAATGTTGAATATTGCCGAAATTTCCTCTGAAACATCATCATGCGGAAAAGACCTTATCAGCAAGAAAAAAAAAAGGTTCTATAGTAACCAGCCATAGACCCTTGAATCACTCATCAAAATGCTTATTCAAGAAAAGATACAGCTAAAAATACTTAAGTCTGTTAAAAAAAAAAAGATATATATCAACAAGACAACAGCACATACTGAAAACCATATCACGAATTACAGAACTATACAGTGGTATAAGTTCACAGCTATTACTTTAATCTTTATGGAAATTTTATTATCATAAAGATGTCCATTACCAGTGACTTCAAGAGAATGCTACACCATAGATTGATTTTTGAGTCTTAAAAGCAGGTTAAGCTTTTCAAATTTTAACTTATCCGCATAGATGCAAAAACCATTGAGCCCTTTGTCAATTCAAGCAAGAAAGCACCAGTCTTTCTCAATACAAACCAGCAATAATACCCATCTGGAACCAGTATACAAAACAGTTCTATTCAATCAACGAATCAGCAATTTGATGGTTACACAAATAAAAGGCTTTTACAGAAAATTGATTTTAACGAAAGTCCAATTAGTGCAGTCACAAATTCCGGCCAATGTATTAACTAGTAAAAACCCACGAGAAACTAAGATATTGGAGTTAAGCTTCTTTAAATCCTGGGAGCACACAGAATATTATAGTCCAATTCACCAAAAAATCATTTTTTTCAGTAAAATAGCGGCCGAAAAAATAAAGATGGCCGTTATGTAGTAGAGACGGACAGACAAACGATAATATGTAGAGAGAGTGAGAGAGAAAGAGTAGCATACACTTAGATTCCGCCGGAGAAGGAGAAAAATGAGGAATTCGGCGCCGGAGGAGATGGAGAAGCAAAAGCGGCGCCAGGTAGTGGAGGGCTGAAGGAAAGTTCAATTTGGTTTATTTCAAGACTCGCCTACTATAGACGTGAATTGTTTGGACCGATATTGGCCCATGATGCTCCGAAAGGACTTGGGGCTTTTAGCATATTTGGCTGGATACAGCCGATAGTTAAATATACATTAATTATGTACAAAATAAATATATCACACATATAAATTATATAAAAATATAGACTATTGAAGGACAGCTACATTGGGCAGCTTTTTCAAGGATTTGCACAGTCCTCCTTATAAGCTTGGATTCTTTTACATTTGTCAACCAAATTGGAAAAAAAATCAAAAATAGTCAGATTTACAGCTGATAATTGAAAAATAGTCACAGTTTCAAAAGTAATTAAAATTTAGGCATTTTTTCATGTAAAGATAAAATCTGAACAAAAACACCCTTAAAAATCCGAAAATATTCCAGCACAATATGTTGGAGTTCAAATTATTTACATATGTGCTTCCAGCATAATATGCTGGTGTTCCGACATAATATGCGGAAAGTTTATATGCATGAACTTCATAGTCCAACATATTATGCTGGAACTTTCGGTGTGCTGGAGTTCCAACATAATATGCTAGAAGTTTATACGCAGGAGCTCCATAATCCCGCATATTATGCTGCAACTTTTCGTGTTTCAGCAAAATAATGGTTATTTTTCACTGACTTTACAAACGCTGGCTATTTTTCAATTAACAGACCGAAAATTGGCTAGCCCGTGCTATTTTTACAACCAAGTGAATGTTCTTGTAGAAATAGAGAATTTCAATGGCCTTTTCCGATACCACTCTTTAAGTTATATTTTTGTTACTTCAGCAAGCTCTATCAGAAATAACATCTTTACCTTCATAAAGTAGGGGCAAGATTTACGTACATGCTATCATTTCAGACCCCACTTGTAAGAATACACTGGGTATGTTGTTATTGTTAGTTCAATAACCTAAAATTTGCCTTTAAAGTACTTGAATAAATTTCTTCTTCTACCAACAAATTAATTTAACTCACTAGACTAACATGAGACAAATATTGGGCATGCTCTATTAATTCTATGAGACAAATATGAAGTTTTTCCCACCTGGCCCGCGTTTGCTCTAGAATTAATAGAGCAGGCCCAATATTTATCTCGTGTTAGTCTAGTGAGTTAAATTAGTTTGTTGGTAAAATAAGAAATTTATTCAAGTACTTTAAAGGCAAATTTTAGCTTATTGAACTAACAACAGCATACCCAGTGTATTCTTACAAGTGGGGTCTGAAAGGATAGCATGTACGTAAATCTTGCCCCTACTTTATGAAGGTAAAGATGCTATTTCTGATAGAGCTTGTTGAAGTAACAAAAATATAATTTAAAGAGTGGTATCAGAAAAGGCCATTGAAATTCTCTATTTCTACAAGAACATCCACTGCCACACCTCCTTCTTACGGGGAAAGGAGTTTTTCCAATTTAAGTGACATTATTGAAATGGGATTAATTTATTTTATTTTAAGAGTCGCCACTTGGAATAATTATTTAGGGCATCCCAAGTCGCCATTTATTTTAAATCCCAAATCAAGGAATGTTTGACTCTGTATAAGTCTGCGAAACACAGAAGACTCGGATAAGGAATTCTGTTAATCCGGGAGAAGGTGTGAGTCACTCCCGGATTCCGTGGTTTTAGCACAGTCGCTTTAATATTACACCTGTCTTAATTATCCGATTATCACATGCTTTAGACCTATTGCATTTCTACCTTTTACCGCTTTTCATTAAATCGTTTTTAGTATGTATGAAGTTATTTTTAAACAAGCTAAGATGTCGTACACTTGTCGTTTTATACACATTGCAAGTCGCGCCACGTGAAACGCACCCGCGATTTACAACATGTTTATTTTATTATTACTTTGAAGTTGGGGTCAAGTTACACAAGCGTGCACTCGAATTTTGGGGTTAAGCGTCAAAGTTATGCCACGGGAAGGGAACTGTACCCATAACCATGACGAGTTATTAATTGAAGCGTGCCTAAAGCAACTTTTTCTATGTTTTGAGATTGAGTGTGAAGGTCAGAAATTATGGAATTTATTGTGGGTAGATATAGATTGGAATACTAAAGAAGTATCAAAAATGCCATAACCTTGATTGATTTAATAATATACATATTCTGATTCTCATAGAAAAATACAGATTAGGCTAGAAGTGGAATTAACCAAATGCTCAGTTCTGAAACTTTGCAATACTAAAACAGTTCATGCGAACTTATTGCTTTGGGGCTAATTAGTGATTAAAATAACTTTCCCATACTAGCTCTAAACAAAACACTGATTGCTACTAATAACCAAGTTCAATTCAAAAATTAACATGCTTCGATGGAAATTTCACTAATTATTAGAATCACAAAAGAGAATAAGTTAGGTAGATCAGTCGAAGCTAAACGAGGAACCAACCAATTCTCAACTAAAAAAGATAATTAAACTTAACATGATTAGATAACCAACAAAGCATTCCTAGCTGAAAGCAGGGATCGAATTAATTCAAGTAGACATCATCCATTACACATGAGAATAACAGAGATCAGGAATCGAGCAGATCTTCAAAGCTAAGCAGGAACTCAATTGTTTAATCATTTACTAAAATCATAAGACAGAGAAGTTTCAAACTAACCTGGTCAAACAAAGAAAAAGCTAGAATAAACCAAATAAGGCAGAAGCAAACTCGAATGGAGCTCAGCAATTCCAGAAACAGCAAAAATCAGCGGAATCGAACAACGATTCGAATCTGAATTCTCCTTAAAACCAGAAATTAACAGAGAGCCTCTTGTTTCAGATCTCAGAGTGCCTTTTTAGTTTTCAAATCCGTTTTTCATCTCTCGTCCTTGTTTTGAATGTATGTGTCGATGAAATCAGAGAGAAGTGAGAAGAGAAAGAGCGTGTGAGAGGAAGGTGGGCGAATCTGTCTGCATTCTGTGTATGTATTTCCATTTGAGAGTGAGGGTCTGTGCTGAGAGAATAGGGGAATTAGGGGCGGCTAGGGTTTTTGTATATGGGGGATCTTTCGATTATGAGATTAGAAGGGGTGTTTGGTCGTTTTAGTTAAGGAAACGACGTAGTCTTGGTGTCAAACTACGTCGTTTGGGTAGCCACATGGGCGGAGCTGGACCGGGTATTAGGATGGGGATTTGGGCTGGGTATTGGTATTGAAACGGGGCCCTAAAGGTTGGTCCAATCTGATTGTAAAGCTTTAACAGGCCCCTCCCTTTTCCTTGGTTGCCTTTCAACTCTAGCCACTTGAGTTAATATTCTAACTTTAATACTAAATTACAGAATTAACCTACACCCACTATTTTATCCACAATCGAACTAATTGAACTTTTGAATTAACCAATTAACTAATTACTCGAACTAAAAATGTAAAATGATTAATGTATTTTTTGTGATTTTTATGTATTTTAATAATGCAATTAAAACATGGTTAAATCCTAAAATCCTAAAAACAAAACTAAAATGCTAGAATGCAATAGCATGAAAAGATAAAATATTTTACATTTTTGTGATTTAAAGTGCTTCTAAACATACATACAAATGCAAAATAAATTAACTAAACTAGATAAAATTTTCTAAAATTCTATAAAAGCAATTAAAACTATTTTGAAATATTTTTAGGAGTAATTTGGCATTAAGGCAAAAATTACGTGCTCGCATCCACTTGATTGTAAAAATAGCACGGTCTAGCCAATTTTCGAACTGTTAATTGAAAAATAATCAGCGTTTGTAAAGTTAGTGAAAATAGCAACTATTTTGCTGAAATACGAAAAGTTGCAGCATAATATGCGGGATTATGTAGCTCTTATGTATAAACTTCTAGCATATTATGTTGGAACTCCAGCACACTGAAAGTTCCAGCATAATATGCTGGACTATGGAGCTCATGCATATAAACTTTTCGCATATTACGTCGTAACTCCAACACATTATGAAATTCCAGCATATTATGCTGGAATCGCATGTGTAAAAAATTTGAACTCTAGTATATTGTGCTGGAATATTTTCGGATTTTTAAAGGTGTTTTTGTCCAAATTTTATCTTTACATGAAAAAGTGCCTAAATTTTAATTACTTTTAAAATTATGACTATTTTTCAATTATCAACTGTAAATCTGACTATTTTTTATTTCTTTCCCAACTTAGTTGACATCATGATTTAGTCGACCCAGTATAAAAGAAACCAAGCTTATAAGGAGGACCATGCAAATCCTTGAAAAACGACCTAATGTAGTTGTCCTTCAATAATCTATAAATATATATATTTTAATATATTAATATAATTTATATGTGTGATATATATATATATATATATATTTTGTGTCACGACCCAAAAATCACTATAGATTGTAATGGCGCCTAACGCCACCGTCAGGCAAGCCAACGGTGATTAACCAATTTAGTTACTTATTTATTATCTTTAAAATCATAAATTCCCTTAAATAAATAGAGTGAAATCTGGTACTCACAGAACAGCCGGGATTTTATTTTCCAATTCCCATATAAGATATAAATTACAAGGTGAAATGATAATGATTACGTGAACTACAATAATGAACATCAGTAGGAACCCCTAAAATCCGGTGTCACAAGTGCATGAGTATCTACTAGGAAATGTAATAAAATACAACATCTGTCTAGAACACAAGCTAGACAGGAGAATGTAAATAACTTTGATGGAGGCTCTATATGATCCGGATCGTAATATGGAATGCAGCTCACCGTAAGTCCCCGCAATAACCGCGCCTTCGTGCCCCAAAGACCATCGGACATATATATACCTGCACAATAAGTGCAACAAGTGTAGCATGAGTACGTAAATCAACGCGTACTCAGTAAGTATCTAGCCTAACCCCGGAGAAGTAGTGACGAGGGGTCGACATCGACACTTACTAGTGGTCTAATAAATCAAATACGGTAGGAAGTAAACAAATATGAGGCAGGGTAAATAAATAATATAAACAAATATAGGTATGTGGTACAATCCTCCTTTAAACAGTAAACTCAAGCTCTCAATTATCGGTCACCTCCTCAACCGGAGTATATATATAAAATGGTCCCCACCAGATAGGTCGTCACAACTCAAATTAGGAAAACTAACGGATACGATGGCTTCTTGTCAAATATTACGCACGATACTGCCGAGGCGAACGACCCGATCCCATAAGAGTATTTCATGAAGATGTCGAGGCGAACGGTCCGATCCCATAAGGGTATTTATAGAAATGCCGATGCGAATGACCCGATCCCATAAGATTATGATGCTACATAGGCGAACAGCCTGATCCCATAAGAATATGATACTGCCGAGGAGAACGGCCCGATCCCATAAGTATATGACATTGTTGAGGCGAACAGCTCGATCCCATAAGAAAATGATATTGCCGAGGCAAACGGCCTGATCCCATAATAATATGATACTGTCGAGGCGAACGGCCCGATTCCATAAGAATATTATACTGCCGAAACGAACGGCCTGATCCCATAAGAATATGATACTGCCGAGGTGAATGGCCTATCTCATAAGAGTGCGTTACAATAATCTTGCTGAGACGAACGGCCTAATCCCATTAGAATAAGAAGCTTTAACGGGTCCTTGACCCCACTCATAAATAAACGTGTAAGTTATGAAATTTAAGGAAGCTTTTCGATGAATACGTACAACGCGGGAGAAATCCGTAAGGGGAGCATAATTATTCTGCGGCTAAATCAACTATCTCGTCAAATCTCTACTATAGCGAGTCTATCACTCTATGCAAGCCTATATACTGATATTTTGATTGTCTTTCCAGTGGCAGTCTCTTTTATTTCTGTAACACCAATACAGTACATGTAACTACCTCAACTCCTATCTGAATATTTTTCAAGGATTAAAATGTCATAACTGCGATACTGAATTCACCATATTGGGTTTCACTATGTTTATCTTACACGATCTGCTGGTTTGTCTGTACCCTCGTGTCTAGCCATAACTAGGCTCTTCCTGAATCAATTACAAACTACTCGTTGGTCCATTCTCATATCTATATTCCGCGTAATCTCTCTTGGGATATGTCCTTTGTCTTAACTTACCTCTCGCACTGTCTCCTTATGTATCAAGTATTCATTCGTACTTATTTATCAATAACATCCTGGTCGGGAACCTTTACTACCCCTCCATGCCGTCGTGCTTGCGTAATGTTCTGGAGTCGTAACCTATATGTGGGATTTGAATAAGTACAATCTCATCCCTTTCTCATTTTTATCACATTCTTCCTTTACTATTCCATAGTTCCCTGAACTATATAACTCCTACTTAATACCATATCACACCATCTTTCCCCCTCTCTTCTTCTTTGGCATCTTTTCACATATTCATTGATTCTTACTCGCCTTGCGGTAATCCTTCTATATCAAGGATAATGAAATTTCTTACTCACGAGGGTGACACCTAGTGTAAGTGGCACACTTAGTCCCTTAAGCTTAACTCCGCTCATAGTGCTTGCTTTAGGAAAGCATCTTCCTAAATAGACTTTAAAGGTTATTCTTTTGTTGTCCATTCTATTATCGCCGGAATGCTATCTCTGAAATGTCAGCTAACGCTAACAATCCATCCACTATTTTGGATCACTCTAACCCCAGCTGGATCGTGATATCTCATCCTTCTCTTAAACTATATCTGTTGACTCCCATGGAGCATAATTGAGATAGGTGTGCCAATTATACATACCTCTATTACAATTGAAGGTAACTCAAAATGGTTATATTTCTCTGCCTGAATTGTAAATACTGATAATCTTCACTAATTGGGTACCCCGTACCCTTCTTCACCTTGCTTTTTTTTACTTGTTGAAACTCGTATCTACTTCTGATTCTCTCGCTGCTATAAACCATATGGGTGGATAGATATTCATGCCTTAGGGCTCCTTATCAAGAACCTTACACGTCTTAGAATACACGTGATTTACTACTGAAGACCTCACATTTACTCATCATAAGCTTGATGCAAAATCGAGTTCTTCTAAATCAACTCTTCTACAGCCACAATCAATCTCTTACCAGCTATTTTTCTAGATATAGGTGTCATTGTATTACGAATAAAATAGAATTTAGGAGTTTGAATTCTTACAACTGAGCTCTAACACACGATCTAGGGTAAGAAGAAAGAGTGGCAGTCCTAAACGCCCTGTAGCCTCATGCTTACAAGTGTGGTGCACAACACACCCATAAATAAGACTCTACTAGACACGGCTTGTAGACTCCCTATGACAGAACTACTCTGATACCACTTTTGTCACGACCCAAATCGGAGGGTCGCGACAGGTACCGGGCGCCTTACTCAACCGAGTACCAATGTAACATATCTTACTTATCACACCATCATAGGTAAATAGGCCAAAAGGGCCATCACGAGATAACTGGAATAGCTCGTCAATAGCTCATCAAATTACGCCAATCATCAAACTCGAAAATACGATCTCCTTCCATTAGCACACTACAAAGAAGGAAATAGAACGTAAACATTAGGACTATTTTTCTGAAATATCCTTAATATTTAAACTAAAAAACTAAAATCCAGGACCTAAGTAGATGCATCTTTAATAGAAGAACAGTAAACTAAACTTAGCTTACAAATTCTTAGGACTATTTTTCTGAAATGTCCTTAATATTTAAACTAAAAAACTAAAATTCAGGACCTAAGTAGATGCATCTTTAATAGAAGAACAGTAAAATAAAATTAGCTTACAAATTCTTAGAACTATTTTTCTGAAATGTCCTTAATATTTAAACTAAAAAACTAAAATTCAGGACCTAATTAGATGCATCTTTAATAGAAGAACAATAAACTAAAATTAGCTTGCAAATTCTTAGGACTATTTTTCTGAAATATCCTTAATATTTAAACTAAAAAACTAAAATTCAGGACCTAATTAGATGCATCTTTAATAGAAGCACAATTAACTAAACTTAGCTTACAAATTCGTAGGACTATTTTTCTGAAATGTCCTTAATATTTAAACTAAAAAAAACTAAAATCCAGGACCTAATTAGATGCATCTTTAATAGAAGCACAATTAACTAAAATTAGCTTACAAATTCTTAGAATTATTTTTCTAAAATGTCCTTAATATTTAAACTAAAAAACTAAAATTCAGGACCTAATTAGATGCATCTTTAGTAGAAGCACAATTAACTAAAATTAGCTTACAAATTCGTAGGACTATTTTTTTGAAATGTCCTTAATATTTAAACTAAAAAACTAAAATTCAGGACCTAATTAGATGCATCTTTAATAGAAGCACAGTTAACTAAAATTCCTAAACACAGCTAGCTTACAAATTCTTAGGACTATTTTTCTGAAATGTCCTTGCATAATTAATATATTGATTGAAACACAAACACATTTCAATACCAAAAGGTTCTCAATAACTTTCTCACAAAAATCTGTACCTTATTCCTCAACGAATCAAGTTATAATCATTATTTTGGATATTTCACACATACTTGATGATAAATACAGCATTGATCACGATTAGAGATATACAAAAAGAAAAATACATAAAAGCAAAATCGAAAACATACCAGTACGCTGGTTCGCTGCAGAGAAGATGACAGATGAGAAAAGATTAAGTTGGACAAAGTATACGCAGAAAATTTTTGTGGGCTGGGCAGGAGCGATATTGAGGGAGCAAAATTTTGGCTCTGAACTTCAATCGAGAGAAGAGAGTTGCATGCAGAAACGATATTGAGGGAGCGAAATTTTGCCTATGAAATTTTGGCTCTGAACTTAAATTAGAGAAAGCGTATAAAAGAAGGGTTTGGGAATAAAAGAAATAGAAGAAAGGGTAAAAATATCTTTTCATATTAATTTTAATAGAGTAGTGGCTATTTTTACTCAACATTAGAATTGGTGGATAAAAAATAAACACCACCTTATTTAGTGGCTACCACACGCCATTGCAATGTGCATAGATAGCCAGTAATAACACATGTATTTACTTTTAAGCCACTGTTTTAAATGTATTTAGTCTTTAGTCACTGCTTTAATAAACTTTTACCCGCTCGGACGAAAATACCCTTCTGCTATATAGGATTTCGCTGATACATATGCTCCTTATTCACGATCAGCAGCAGCTCAAACTTACGTGCAGAGAATTGTTGTGATCGTCCAAAATTACAAAAGCTTCTCTTCCGATTTCAAACTTTTTGTCTAAGTTCAGAATTCAACTTTCTCGTCCAAAATTCACCATAAAATTACAGTAAGTTCTAAAGTTTCAGATATCTCTATATGCTTTTGTGTGTTTGTGTAAATTTTTATTTCGTTACTGAAGAATAAGATGCTAGGAATTTGATTTTTTTTTTCTTTTATGTATTGATAACGTTAAGGAAATCGCGTCCTTAACTCTGTGATTGTTCTGTAAATATTGAGAACATAATGTTAAAGATTTGGTGTCCTTAACATGACTGTTATTCTAAAAAATATTAAGGATAAAGTGTCCTGTGTTTTGCAACTTGTATCAATAAAGTTAAGGACACGATGTCCTTAACTTCATGACTGTTGTTCTAAATATTAAGGACATAGTGTCCTGTATTTGCAAATTGTATTAATAAAGTTAAGGACACAATGTCCTTAACTTTTTCACTGCACACATCAAAGTTAAGGACAGCTTGTCCTTAACTTTTACAATGCACACATCGAAGTTAAGGACATCATGTCCTTAACTTTTACAATGCACACATCCAAGTTAAAGACACCATGTCCTTAACATTTGACTGCACACATCAAAGTTAAGGACATAGTGTCCTGTTTTTGCAACTTGTACTGATAAAGTTTAGGACATGATGTCCTTAACTTCATGACTACTGTGTAAAAATTAAGGACATAGTGTCCTGTTTTTGCAACATATACTAATAAAGTTTAGGACACCATGTCCTTAACATTTTCACTGCACACAGCAAAGTTAAGAACACAATGTTAAGAACACAGCAAAGTTAAGAACACAATGTTCTTAACTTTTTCACTGCACACATCAAAGTTAAGGACAGCTTGTCCTTAACTTTTACAATGCACACATCGAAGTTAAGGACACCATGTCCTTAACATTTTGACTGCACACATCAAAGTTAAGGATATAGTGTCCTGTTTTTGCAACTTGTACTGATAAAGTTTAGGACATGATGTCCTTAATTTCATGACTACTGTATAAAAATTAAGGACATAGTGTCCTGTTTTTGCAACCTATACTAATAAAGTTTAGGACACCATGTCCTTAACATTTTCACTGCACACAGCAAAGTTAAGGACACAATGTCCTTAACTTTTTCAATGCACACATCAAAGTTAAGGACAACTTGTCCTTAACTTTTACAATGCACACATCGAAGTTAAGGACACCATGTCCTTAACATTTTGACTGCACACATCAAAGTTAAGGACATAGTGTCCTGTTTTTGCAACTTGTACTGATAAAGTTTGTGACATGATGTCCTTAACTTCATAACTACTGTGTAAAAATTAAGAACATAGTGTCCTGTTTAACCTATACTAATAAAGTTTAGGACACCATGTCCTTAACATTTTCACTGCACACAGCAAAATTAAGGACACAATGTCCTTAACTTTTTCACTGCACACATCAAAGTTAAGGACAACTTGTCCTTAACTTTTACAATGCACACATCAAAGTTAAGGACAACTTGTCCTTAACTTTTACAATGCACACATCGAAGTTAAGGACATCATGTCCTTAAATTTTACAATGCACACATCCAAGTTAAGGACACCATGTCCTTAATATTTTGACTGCACACATCAAAGTTAAGGACATAGTGTCCTGTTTTTTCAACTTGTACTGATAAAGTTTAGGACATGATGTCTTTAACTTCATGACTACTGTGTAAAAGTTAAGGACATAGTGTCCTGTTTTTGCAACCTATACTAATAAAGTTTAGGACATGATGTCCTTAACTTCATGACTACTGTGTAAATATTAAGGACATAGTGTCCTGTATTTGCAACTTGTATTGATAAAGTTTAGGACATGATATCCTTAACTTCATAATTGTTGTTCTAAATATTAAGGACATAGTGTAATTATTAAGAACATGTGATTGCTTTCAGTTTCAATTTGATGAATTGCCATGTATACATGCAATTGCAGCTATCGAGAAGAGAAACATTAAGAAGTCCAATTTCTGCTCGGACTGGTACTTAAAGGAATCTTGGCTGAAAACATATGAAAGACAAATACATCCTGTAGGAAATACGGATTCTTGGATTGTACCAGAGAGTGTTAAGTCACAAATTATTAAACCTCCAGATTTCAAAGTCCCGTCAGGTAGAAGGCAGAAGAAAAGACATATTCCAGCTACCGAATCATCAAAAATAACATTCAAATGTGGTCGTTACAGAAGAATTGTTCATAATAGAACATCTTATATATATTCTCCGGCAGTCCATCCATTTTCAAGGAAGCATAGAGAATAATAGATATATCCACTTATATTTATCTACTCTTTTAAGTTTTTGCTATAAATTGGATTCATTTAGATTATTTTTATTTGAGCAAGTAAATATTAGCAGATGGTTATATAAAAGATGTCCTGAATTTTTAAAGTTTCTTTGCACTTACTTGCTCTTTGTTTCTTTTTCTTTTTCTGGGAGTTCAATTTACCTTTGTCGGACCAATTATTATTTATGGAATTTTATTCTTGCCGTAAGTAAACAAGAAAGTCCTTTTCTTCATATAATTTGATGCCTGCAACTTGCTACATCTTTATTTTTAAAATGAGATTGGTACAAGTAAAACTTAAGGACATAATCTTTTATAAGTCCTGAAAATTTCAAGTATGAATCTAATATTAAGGACATAAATTTCTAAAATGTCCTTAACTTCTGGATTATTATCTAGATTTCCAGAAGTTCAGGATATTTCAGAAAAATATGTCCTGAATATTATTTTCATCCTTCAACAAATCAGGACGTTTATGAACATAATGCCCTGACGTTCTACAACAATCAATGTATCTTTTGCTATATCTCTACAGATTTAATAAAAAATTGGCAATTTAAAATGGACAAATCAGTAGTTATAAAATTGACATTTGCAGCTTGCTAAACACAACTTGCTACATCTTATTTTTAAAATGAGATTGGTACAAGTAGACTTCAGGACATAATTTTTTGAAACGTCCTGAACATTTGAAGTATGAATCTAATATATAGGACATAAATTTCTAAAATGTCCTTAACTTCTGAAAATCTCAGTTTATTGTCTATATTCCAGAAGTTTAGCACATTTAAAAAAATATGTCTTGAATATTATTTTCATCCTTCAATAAATAAGGATGTAGTTAACAGATTCTGAAGTTCTACAACAATCAATGTGTGTTGATTTGAATTTCTAAAAGCTTCAAGACAATTTAATCAAAGATTGGCCCTTTAAAACTGTAAAAAAAATGGACAAATTAATAGTTAACATAAAGAAAGAAATTAATAACACGATGGTTTCATATTACTGCTGAAACTGTAATTTAGCATAGCTGTGACCAAAAAATTATGCTATGCAAACAAAATAAAGTGCCTTGTGATAATTTACAGGATATTTCAGAATTCATATGGATTCTTTACAGCAATTTTATACCAATTTTACTACAGCTGACTTTCTTTACAACTACACTACAGCTCTTTTGGGCAGGAAGTTTCATTTTCACTATCATAGTCATCGCCGATATTTTCTGGTGGTGTATCATAACCAGAATTTCTTTTCCACTCTCCATGTGCCCAAAGATTTGCTGCAAGTTCTTTTCTGAAGTTTGATATGTCCTCAGGTTGGAATTTCTCCACATCCTTTCCCATCATCAACAACTCCACATACTTGATTAGGAATGCACCACAATCAGTCCTAAGAAAAATATGGAGTCAATTAAACAATATCTTTAATAAAATAAATCTAAAGTACATATAAATTATATAGCAAATGACAACACGTACGATCCAGTTTGGTGTGGTGATCTTTGCCACTGAATACCAAATTTGTTGAATGCATTTCCAAAAGACTTGTGATTTTTCTCAAACTGTGAGAACTTTAGCAAGTGGGGGATCATGCGTGCATACATTTCAATGTGTTTCATTCCTTGCTCATATGGCTCACTATATATGGAATCGTACACATCAATCTTTCTCTCATTCAAGTCCAATACCCCCAAAAGAAAATGTGTCACAACATCATTATCTTCTGAAGGAAGCCGACATGGAAAAAAGATTTTGTCAACCTCTGTCCAAGCAATTCTACATCTACGATTGTCACCCCACACGTATAGTGTGAGAACCAACTGATTATCATCACACCAAAATAAATCTGAAGCATCTTCATTGAAATCCTTATATACAATTAGCATATAGTTATCAAAAAGTATATCTGTAGTTGTGCAACGAAAAGGATGGGCGCAAGGGTGGTAGCATTCCTTTTTTCTCAAATAATACAGGGCCATATCAATATGCTTCATAAAAAGGCAAAAAAAGAAAAAAAATCCATCAGTCATAAATAAATAAAAAATAATAAATTAAGAAGAAAGAAAATAAATGCATTGTGAATTATCAAACCTTATCATCAAGTACAAAGCTACTATCTGCAAGCTCAAGGAAGAATATTTTTCTACTGATTTTTTGATGGTACAATTTATATGGATTCTTTCTCACACCATTATCCTCAGCATATATATCGGTTTGTCCCCTGAAAATTTTGAAAATATCAAAGTTAGAAAGTTTATAAGTTAGTTCTCAATTCCTAATTAAGGACTCTTGGTCCTGAAGTTAGAGTTGCAAATTCAAAAGTTAAGGACAGGATATCCTTAACTTACAGTTACAAGTTCAAAAGTTAAGGACACTTGGTCCTGAACTTAGACTTACTAGCTCATAAATTAAAGGACAATTAGTCATGAACTTAGAGTAACAAGCACATAAGTTAAGGACAATTGGTCCTGAACTTAGAGTGGAAGTTCAAAAATTAAGGACACTTGGTCCTGAAGTTAGAGTTGCAAATTCAAAAGTTAAGGACATGTAGTCCTTAACTTACAGTTACAAGTTCAAAAGTTAAGAACACTTGGTCCTGAACTTAGACTTACTAGCTCATAAATTAAAAGACAATTAGTCATGAACTTAGAGTAACAAGCGCATAAGTTAAGGACAATTGGTCCTGAACTTAGAGTGGAAGTTCAAAAATTAAGGACACTTGGTCCTGAAGTTAGAGTTGCAAATTCAAAAGTTAAGGACAGGATGTCCTTAACTTACAGTTACAAGTTCAAAAGTTAAGGACACTTGGTCTTGAACTTAGACTTACTAGCTCATAAATTAAAGGACAATTAGTCATGAACTTAGAGTAACAAGCGCATAAGTTTAGGACAATTGGTCCTGAACTTGGAGTGGAAGTTCAAAAATTAAGGACACTTGGTCCTGAAGTTAGAGTTGCAAATTCAAAAGTTAAGGACATGTAGTCCTTAACTTATAGTTACAAGTTCAAAAGTTAAGGACAAATGTAAGCAATTAAGAAATAATGAATACATTTAGGGACTTACACTTTTTTGCGACCTTTCCATTTCTCCTTGCCCAACCACCAAATGAATTTCTTCAATAAGTTTTTATCATCTTTGGCATAATGAAAAATACATGTACGAGTATATTTTGATTTTATCCAGCCTGTATACTTAGGAGTATTTTCATTGTGTTCCATCGATGTTTCTCTTTTTCTTTTCTGTTCAAAAGGAGATTTTAATTGCCAACTAAGCTTCTTATTCCTTTTCCCTCGACCAAGCTATTCTTCAACATTTCCTTTAACCTCCATAGACAAACCCTCATCAATGCTCATTTGTGTAGTCGGAGGAGTATGGGTAAGAATAGCAAATGATAGACCATCAAAACCAATACTATCTCTCTTCCTTTTCCTAGTATATTGGTTAACGGCTTTATTTTTGTTTTGCTCTGCAAGCAACACTACATATACATTAGTTTGCTGCAAGTCGTCAATTCTATGAATTGTCAAATGAAGAGACAAAAATTAAGGACATAATTTTTGAAATGTCCTGACAATTTGAATTATGAATACAATATTAAGGACACAATCAATACTTATGTTGGCCATGCTGCCTTCTTGTATTTATTTAACAGACAATAGTGTTGACATATTGCTTGTATTTTCTTTATCTTGCAATTGTTCTCCATGTTCTTCGATTGCAAGTTTACAAGATTTTGCAAAATATTTACAGGAGCTAACACAATTAGTACTTGTTACTAATCTTTTATTAAAACAAACATGTATAAGATGAAAAAAAACTCCGTCTAACCTTTTGCAACTGTCAAAATTATGCCAGTTAAATCATTATCTTGACTAGTATTTTTTTGGCTTCCAATATTGTCTGTAAGAGAGAGAGGTGTAGAGATATCATACGTTCCTTCTATACATTTGCAAACAATCTCACTTATGCTTGTTCCTTGGGTATTTTCTTGAGATTGTCCTCCACTTCTCTCTTTTGAAATTTCATCATCATGATAGTCCACTCCATCTTCTTTCCTTGCAGTTTCAAAAGATTCTGTAATATTTACAATTAATACTTGTTACTAATAGTTTACTAAAACTAACATTAAACATGTTATGAAAATTCCATCTAACCTTGATTGGCATCATTTTGATTTCCAAATTTCTCTTTAAGTGAGAGAGGTGTAGATAGATCATATATTTTTTTTTAACACATTTGCATACAATCTCACTTATACTTGTTCCCAATGGATTTTCTAAATCCTGAGATTGCACTCCAGATTTACAAATTATGTTTGTTACACTTGTCTCTTTTGGATTGTCCTGGTCTTGACATTCCATTCCATCTTGAACTTGCACTCCATCAAAAGATTCTACACACATTTGTAATCACAAAAAAGTTTATATGTATTATGCTATTGAATATAAATTTCAATGATAACAAATTCAAAAACTGTATCTAACCTTTCCCAATTTTGATGCCAATATCAATTTCATCTTCTAGATGCGCATCTCTATAATCGCTTTTATAATGATCTTCTACATGCACATCTATATCATCACATTGATCATCAACTGCATCTTTGCTAATTGGAACACTAGGTTCTCTCTCTGTGGTCCTTTCATGATGTTTGTCAAGAAGCTTCAATAAAGTATCAATCTTTGATCCTAGGTTTTTCTTTAAAGCCTGTGAGATAGTATTTAAAATAAGAATCAGAATGTTATCTGCTTATAAGTTAAGGACATGTAGTCCTGAACTTAGAGCTACATGTTAAAAAGTTAAGGACAGGTAGTCCTGAACTTAAAGTTACAAGTTAAAAAGTTAAGGATATGTAGTCTTGAACTTAGAGCTACAAGTTAAAAAGTTAAGGACAGGTAGTCCTGAACTTAGAGTTACAAGTTAAAAAGTTAAGGACATGTAGTCCTGAACTTAGAGCTACAAGTTAAAAAGTTAAGGACAGGTAGTCCTGAACTTAGAGTTACAAGTTAAAAAGTTAAGGACATGTAGTCCTGAACTTAGAGCTACAAGTTAAAAAGTTAAGGACAGGTAGTCCTGAACTTAGAGTTACAAGTTAAAAAGTTAAGGACATGTAGTCCTGAACTTAGAGCTATAAGTTAAAAAGTTAAGGACAGGTAGTCCTGAACTTAGAGTTACAAGTTAAAAAGTTAAGGACATGTAGTCCTGAACTTAGAGCTACAAGTTAAAAAGTTAAGGATAGGTAGTCCTGAACTTAGAGTTACAAGTTAAAAAGTTAAGGACATATAGTCCTGAACATAGAGCTACAAGTTAAAAAGTTAAGGACAGGTAGTCCTGAACTTAGAGTTACAAGTTAAAAAGTTAAGGACAGGTAGTCCTGAACTTAGAGTTACAAGTTAAAAAGTTAAGGACATGTAATCCTGAACTTAGAGCTACAAGTTAAAAAGTTAAGGACAGGTAGTCCTGAACTTAGAGTTACAAGTTAAAAGTTAAGGACATGTAGTCCTGAACTTAGAGTTACAAGTTCAAAAATTAAGAATACGAAGTCCTAAACTGAGAGTTACAAGCTCAAAAATTAAGGACATGGTGTCCTTAACTTAGAGTTACAAGCATAGAAATTAAGGATATTACCTTGATGTCATTTTGAATCCTTTTTTCTGATAAAGCTATTTTTTGATGTATTCTAGTACATTCTACATCCATATCCTTTTTGAACTTCTCCGATAATCTCTGAATCAAAAACCATAAAAACAAAAAAGTCTTTTAAGCAAAAATAAGCAAATAAAAAACTAATGGTATTCAAAGACAGAAAACCTACGTTAACAATTTCCTTAAGCAAGACTTCATCAAATTGTGTTGAAGGCATTGAACTTTGATCTTGAGACAATGGCACATGCACACTAGTGGGCTCCGCATCTACTTCAGAAGAAAGAAATGGTACCATCTCGAGCAACTGATACAACTATTATATAAGAAAAAAAACGTAAGTATTCAGAACTAAAACACATAAACAAAAAAATAGCTAGTAATCCTGTTAACTTACTTTTTTATTATGGAAGTACTTTTTACATAGGGTGTAATAATGTGGAGATTTCATATCTGAATAACATAGCATCCGGGGGAACCCACATTCTCTGAAGTTCACAAATTATTTTTCTTGAAAAATTGGGAATACTTCCATAATCCAAACACAGAAGGCGAAAGGGAAGCCAAGTATAGTATAATTGTCCTTCTCTTTATCTTTCTCTTTCTCTTTCTCATTCTCATTCTCATTCTCTGAAGTATTTTGTTTGGGCTTGAAGCAGCTCTTCAATGATTTTAGTAACTTTTCATAACAAAGAGAGCCCCAATTTAAAGAAGAGCAGAGTTCATCGTCATCTACGATTTTTATTACCCGCTCAGACACATTTCGATTCTTGCGCTTCCCCATCAACACAGATTCAACAAAATAAATTGTTGCCAACTTCACCGCATCGTCATGGCTGCCTACAAATGATGTAGTTGTACCATATGGGTGACTAGTAATAAAATGCCATAAATTGCCTAACTCAATTCTATCCTTTCCAGGGAAGTAGACTTTCGAAAGCCTATTCTCTCTTTCACCTAAAACTTTGAAGTCCACTGAAGAAGAACATTTCAATCTAGTAATTATCTGGAACGCTTCACATGTAAACTTCACTTCATGATCAAAAACCTTGAATGTCATTGAATGCGAGTCATTGCTTATAGTTTCTGAAAGCAACACACAATGAATAAGTCTACCACAGAACTTCACACCTTGTAATCGGAAAAAGTTTCCGAAAACACCATCCCTCTACTTCTTCCATTGCGTGTTCGACAAGAAACTTTTTATTGTTTTCTTATACTGAAAATCTCCTTTCCAATAGCTCATCAAATTACGCCAATCATCAAACTCGAAAATACGATCTCCTTCCATTAGCACACTACAAAGAAGGAAATAGAACGTAAACATTAGAACTATTTTTCTGAAATGTCCTTAATATTTAAACTAAAAAACTAAAATTCAGGACCTAAGTAGATGCATCTTTAATAGAAGAACAGTAAACTAAACTTAGCTTACAAATTCTTAGGACTATTTTTCTGAAATGCCCTTAATATTTAAACTAAAAAACTAAAATCCAGGACCTAAGTAGATGCATCTTTAATAGAAGAACAGTAAACTAAAATTAGCTTACAAATTCTTAGGACTATTTTTCTGAAATGTCCTTAATATTTAAACTAAAAAACTAAAATTCAGGACCTAATTAGATGCATCTTTAATAGAAGAACAATAAACTAAAATTAGCTTACAAATTCTTAGGACTATTTTTCTGAAATATCCTTAATATTTAAACTAAAAAACTAAAATTCAGGACCTAATTAGATGCATCTTTAATAGAAGCACAATTAACTAAACTTAGCTTAAAAATTCGTAGGACTATTTTTCTGAAATGTCCTTAATATTTAAACTAAAAAACAATAATCCAGGACCTAATTAGATACATCTTTAATAGAAGCACAATTAACTAAAATTAACTTACAAATTCTTAGGACTATTTTTCTAAAATTTCCTTAATATTTAAACTAAAAAACTAAAATTCAGGACCTAATTAGATGCATCTTTAGTAGAAGCACAATTAACTAAAATTAGCTTACAAATTCGTAGGACTATTTTTCTGAAATGTCCTTAATATTTAAACTAAAAAACTAAAATCCAGGACCTAATTAGATGCATATTTAATAGAAGCACAGTTAACTAAAATTCCTAAACACAGCTAGCTTACAAATTCTTAGGACTATTTTTCTGAAATGTCCTTACATAATCAATATATTGATTGAATCACAAACACATTTCAATACCAAAAGGTTCTCAATAACTTTCTCACAAAAATATGTACCTTATTCCTCAACGAATCAAGTTATAATCATTATTTTGGATATTTCACACATACTTGATGACAAATACAGCATTGATCACGATTAGAGATATACAAAAAGAAAAATGCATAAAAGCAGAATCGAAAACATACCAGTACGCTGGTTCGCTGCAGAGAAGATGACAAATGAGAAAAGATTAAGTTGGACAAAGTATACGCAGAAAATTTTTGTGGGCTGGGCAGGAGCGATATTGAGGGAGCAAAATTTTGGCTCTGAACTTCAATCGAGAGAAGAGAGTTGCATGCAGAAACGATATTGAGGGAGCGAAATTTTGCCTATGAAATTGTGGCTCTAAACTTAAATTAGAGAAAACGTATAAAGGAAGAGTTTGGGAATAAAAGAAATAGAAGAAAGAGTATAAATATCTTTTCATATTAATTTTAATAGAGTAGTGGCGATTTTTGCTCAACATTAGAATTGGTGGATAAAAAATAAACACCACCTTATTTAATGGCTACCACACGCCATTTTTACTCCCTTTTCCTTGGTTGCCTTTCAACTTTAGCCACTTGAGTTAATATTCTAACTTTAATACTAAATTGCAGAATTAACCTACACCCACTATTTTATCCACAATCGAACTAATTGAACTTTTGAATTAACTAATTACTCGAACTAAAAATGTAAAATGATTAATGTATTTTTTGTGATTTTTATGTATTTTAATAATGCAATTAAAACGTGGTTAAATCCTAAAATCCTAAAAACAAAACTAAAATGCTAGAATGCAATAGCATGCTTCTAAATATACATACAAATGCAAAATAAATTAACTAAACTAGATAAAAATTCCTAAAATTCTATAAAAGCAATTAAAGCTATTTTGAAATATTTTTAGGAGTAATTTGACATTAGGGCAAAAATTATGTGCTCACATCCACTTGATTGTAAAAATAGCACGGTCTAGCCAATTTTTGAACTGTTAATTAAAAAATAACCAGCGTTTGTAAAGTTAGTGAAAATAGCAACTATTTTGCTGAAATACGAAAAGTTGCAGCATTAGATGCAGGATTATGGAGCTCCTATGTATAAACTTCTAGCATATTTTATGTTGGAACTCCAGCACACTGAAAGTTCCAGCATAATATGCTGGACTATGGAGCTCATGCATATAAACTTTTCGCATATTATGTCAAAACTCCAACACATTATGAAATTCTAGCATATTATGCTGGAATCGCATATGTAAAAAATTTGAACTCTAGTATATTGTGCTGGAATATTTTCGGATTTTTAAAGGTATTTTTGTTCAAATTTTATCTTTACATAAAAAAGTGCCTAAATTTTAATTACTTTTAAAATTGTGACTATTTTTCAATTATCAACTGTAAATCTGACTATTTTTTATTTTTTTCCCCAACTTAATTGACATCATGATTTAGTCGACCCAGTATAAAAAAAACCAAGCTTATAAGGAGGACCATGCAAATCCTTGAAAAACGACCCAATGTAGTTGTCCTTCAATAGTCTATAAATATATATATTTTAATATATTAATATAATTTATATGTGTGATATATATATATATATTTTGTGTCACGACCCAAAAATCACTATAGATTGTAATGGCGCCTAACGCCACCGTTAGGCAAGCCAACGGTGATTAACCAATTTAGTTACTTATTTATTATCTTTAAAATAATAAATTCCCTTAAATAAATAGAGTGAAATCTGGTACTCACAAAACAGTCGTGATTTTATTTTTCAATTCCAGTATTGTAACGACCCGGCCGGTCGTTTCGATAGTTATAACCCTGTTTTCCCCATTCTTACTTCTTTTTGTGTTATTCAGCTATATTATATTATATCGGGTTAGTTGGTTCGAGTCCGGAAGGAACTCGGGGTGAAATGAGACACTTAGTCTCATAATTAAAACTTTTAAGTTAGAAAAGTGGACCGGATATGGACCTATATGTAAACGACCTCGTAATTTAATTTTGATGATTTCAATAGCTCCGTATGGTAATTTTGGGCTTAGGAGCGTGTTCGGAATATTATTTGGAAGTCCGTAGAGGAATTAGGCTTGAAATGCCAAAAGTTTTATTTTTGAGAAGTTTGACCGGGGGGGGGTGACTTTTTGATATCGGGGTCGAAATCTAATTCTAAAAATTGGAATACCTCTGTTATGTCATTCAGGACTTGTGTGCAAAATTTGAGGTCAATCGGACGTGATTTGATAGGTTCCGTAGTTGTTTGTGAAAATTAGAAATTTCAAAGTTCATTAGGCTTAAATTGGGGTGTAATTCATGGTTTTAGCATTGTTTGAGGTGATTTGAGGATTCGACTAAGTTCGTATGATATTTTAGGACTTGTTGGTATTTTTGGTTGAGGTCCCGAGGGCCTCGGGTGAGTTTCGGATGGTTAACAGATCAGAAATTTAACTAGAACAACTGCTGCAATTTCCTTCTGTTGGAAATTGCTTCTGCCCAGAATCGAGCCCAGATCGAGCTCAGGGTCGATGGCCACGATCGAAGCCCAGATCGATCTCAAGGTCGAGGGTCGCGATCGAAGGCATGATCGAGCCCAGGGTCGAGGGTCATGATCGAAGGCAGGATCGAGCCCAGGGTCGAGGATCACGATCGAAGGCATGATCGAGCCCAGGGTCGAGGGTCACGATCGAAGGCATGATCAAGCCCAGGGTCGAGGGTCACGGTCGAAGGCTGGGAAGAAGACATAATCGAGGGCCCAGACCGAGAACCAGGATCGAGGACCTCGATCAAAGGCCAAGATCGAGGGCCAAGATCGAGGCAGAACCGAGGATGTCTGGGCAGAATTATAAAAACGGGGGCTTCATCCCATTTGCCATTTTTGACAAATTGGAGCTTGGGGAGATACGATTTTTGTTATATTTTTCTAGGAAAACTTGAGGTAAGTCCCTTGTGATCATTTCTACTCCATAATATTGAATTATCATCGAATAATCCAACTAGATTACATGATTTTGAGGTGTAAATCAGAGATTGAAACTTAGAAAATTTGGAAATAAGATTTGTAGATTTGAGGGTCGAGTTGAGGTCGGATTTTGGTAAAATTGGTATGAGTAGACTCGTGGTTGAATGGGCTTTCAGATTTTGTAACTTTTGTCGGGTTCCGAGATGTGAGCCCCACAGGCGATTTTTAAGCCAATTTCGGGTTTTGGTCTAATTTTGTAGGTTTTCTTGTGGAATGCATTCCATTAGCGTGTATTGATGGTATTGTACTGATTGTGAATAGATTCGGAGCATTTGGAGGCTGAGTCCAGAGGCAAGATCATTGCGGGTTAAAGATTTGACCGGTTTGAGGTAAGTAACGATTGTAAATCTAGTCCTGAGGGTATGAAACCCCGAATTTCGTATCATTCTGTTATTTTGAAGTGACGCACATGCTAGGTGACGGGCGTGTGGGCGTGCACTATTGGGGATTTGTGACTTGGTCCGTCCTGTAGCAACTGTAAAGTTGCATACTTTGTTGAAATCATTTGATACTTATATGATTTAGAAAGAATTTCTGTAAATTGGGCTGAATGCCATGTTTGGGCCTTGTGCTAATGCTGTTTGGACCCTTAGGGGCTGTTTTGTATCATCCTCTCACTGTTTTCGATTGAAAATCTATACTCAGTCATGGTTATACTTGTTTACTGCATAACTCAGTCTTATGACTCTATTTTTGATGCATATAAATGTTTTGGGCCGAATGCCCTATTTTACTGAAATGCCCGAGTGGCTTGATTTGTGAGGATGAGTGTGGATCGGGGCTGCCCGCCTGCAGCATACTTGTGACTGAGTGAGGCCGAGGGCCTGATTTGTGAGGATGAGTGTGGATCGGGGCTGCCCGCCTGCATCATACTTTATTATTATCGCACATGAGTTGTCCGTGCAGATTATAGCGCTTGGGTTGAAGGAGCCCCTTCGGAGTCTGTACACACCCCCAGTGAGCGCAGGTACCTACTGAGTGCGAGTGCCGAGTGCTGAGTGACTGGGAGGCATGAGTGATTGTGAGGTATGCCCGAGTGGCAAGAGTGATTGTGAGGTATGCCCGAGTGGCAAGAGTGATTGTGAGGTATGCCCGAGTAGCCCGAGTGACTGTGAGGTTGGCCCGAGTGGCTGTTTATGATTTCATCATTTTTGCTCACCTTTGCATTGAGCCTTTGTTTGAAAAACTGTTGGAAAATTGTCTTTAAATGATTTTTACTGGAACTGGGTTTAAACGAGATGTTTGATTCAAATCTTGATTTTAAGAGCATGTGGTATTTTACTGAGATTTCCTGATATGAACGTTATATGCTTCATTGCTCGTCACTACTGCTCAGTCTTTATTTATTGTTGTTACTTACTGAGTTAGCATACTCATGTTACTCCCTACACCTTGTGTGCAGATCCAGGTGTGGCTGGACACGGTAGCGGTTATTGAGTGTTCTGGTTGTAGATTTTCTTGGAGATAGCAAGGTAGCTGTTTGGTGATCGCAGCCCCTGTTCTTCTCCCTCTTATCTTCCTCTAATAGTATTTAGCTATTTTCCAGGACGAGTTAGCCTTGATATTGTTAGACAGATTATAGTAGATGCTCATGACTAGTGACACCCCGATGTCGGGCTTTTCTTTTCCGCACTTCTGTTTTTCTTTGATTTGAAATCTTTAAATGAAGGTTTTTGCTAAATAACCTTGAAATTATATTTAAAACAAAGATATCAGTTTGTTTTGTAAATGAGTCAACTTGCCTAGTTCCACGATAGGTGCCATCACGATAGGGGTTAGTTTTGGGTCGTGACACGTATAAGATATAAATTACAAGGTGAAATGATAATGATTACGTGAACTACAATAATGAACATCAGTAGGAACCCCTAAAACCCGTTGTCACAAGTGCATGAGTATCTACTAGGAAATGTAATAAAATACAACATCTGTCTGGAACACAAGCTAGATAGGAGAATGTAAATAACTTTGATGGAGGCTCTGTATGATCCGGATCGTAATATGGAATGCAGCTCACCGTAAATCCCCGCAATAACCGCGCCTTCGTGCCCCAAAGACCATCGGACATATATATACCTGCACAATAAGTGCAACAAGTGTAGCATGAGTACGTAAATCAACGCGTACTCAGTAAGTATCTAGCCTAACCCCGGAGAAGTAGTGACGAGGGGTCGACATCGACACTTACTAGTGGTCTAATAAATCAAATACGGTAGGAAGTAAACAAATATGAGGCAGGGTAAATAAACAATATAAACAAATATAGGTATGTGGTACAATCCTCCTTTAAACAGTAAACTCAAGCTCTCAATTATCGGTCACCTCCTCAACCGGAGTATATATGTAAAATGGTCCCCACCAGATAGGTCATCACAACTCAAATTAGGAAAACTAATGGATACAATGGCTTCTTGTCAAATATTATGCACGACACTGCTGAGGCGAACGGCCTGATCCCATAAGAGTGTTTCATGAAGATGTCGAGGCGAACGGTCCGATCCCATAAGGGTATTTATAGAAATGTCGAGGCGAACGACCCGATCCCATAAGATTATGATGCTACAGAGGCGAACAGCCTGATCCCATAAGAATATGATACTGCCGAGGAGAACGGCCCGATCCCATAAGTATATGACATTGCTGAGGCGAACGACCCGATCCCATAAGATTATTATACTGTTGAAACGATCGGCCTGATCCCATAAGAATATGATACTGCCGAGGTGAATGGCCTATCCCATAAGAGTGCGTTACAATAATCTTGCTGAGACGAACGGCCTAATCCCATTAGAATAAGAAACTTTAAGGGGTCCTTGACCCCACTCATGAATAAATGTGTAAGTTATAAAATTTAAGGAAGCTTTTCGATGAATACGCAAAACGCGGGAGAAATCCGTAAGGGGAGCATAATTATTCTGCGGCTAAATCAACTATCTCGTCAAATCTCTACTATAGTGAGTCTATCACTCTATGCAAGCCTATATACTGATATTTTGATTGTCTTTCCAGTGGCACTCTCTTTTATTTCCATAACACCAATACAGTACATGTAACTACCTCAACTCCTATCTGAATATTTCTCAAGGATTAAAATGTCATAACTGGGATACTGAATTCACCATATTGGGTTTCACTATGTTTATCTTGCACGATCTGCTGGTTTGTCTGTACCCTCGTGTCTAGCTATAACTAGGCTCTTCCTGAATCAATTACAAACTACTCGTTGGTCCATTCTCATATCTATATTCCGCGTAATCTCTCTTGGGATATGTCCTTTATCTTAACTTACCTCTTGCACTGGCTCCTTATGTATCAAGTATTCATTCGTACTTATTTATCAATAACATCCTGGTCGGGAACCTTTACTACCCCTCCATGCCGTCGTGCTTGCGTAATGTTCTGGAGTCGTAACCTATATGTGGGATTTGAATAAGTACAATCTCATCCCTTTCTCATTTTTATCACATTCGTCCTTTACTATTCCATAGTTCCCTGAACTATATAACTCCTACTTAATACCATATCACACCATCTTTCCCCCTCTCTTCTTCTTTGGCATCTTTTCACATATTCATTGATTCTTACTCGTCTTGCGGTAATCCTTCTATATCAAGGATAATGAAATTTCTTACTCACGAGGGTGACACCTAGTGTAAGTGGCACACTTAGTCCGTTATGCTTAACTCTGCTCACAGTGCTTGCTTTAGGAAAGCATCTTCCTAAATAGACTTTAAAGGTTATTCTTTTGTTGTCCATTCTATTATCGCCGGAACGCTATCTCTGAAATTCTCACGATACCGACTATTATAAAATCCTTCGAAAATGTCAGCTAACACTAACAATCCATCCACTATTTTGGGTCACTCTAACCCCAGCTGGATCCTGATATCTCATCCTTCTCTTAAACTATATCTGTTGACTCCCATGGAGCATAATTGAGATAGGCGTGCCAATTATACATACCTCTATTACAATTGAAGGTAACTCAAAATGGTTATATTTCTATGCCTGAATTGTAAATACTGATAATCTTCACTAATTGGGTACTCCGTACCCTTCTTCACCTTGCTTCTTTTACTTGTTGAAACTCGTATCTACCTTCTGATTCTCTCGCTGCTATAAACCATATGGGTGGATAGATATTCATGCCTTAAGGCTCCTTATCAAGAACCTTACACGTCTTAGAACACACGTGATCTACTACTGAAGACCTCACATTTACTCATCACAAGCTTGATGCAAAATCGAGTTCTTCTAACTTAACTCTTCCACAGCCACAGTCAATCTCTTACCAGCTATTTTTCTAGATATAGGTATCATTGTATTACGAATAAAATAAAAATTTAGGAGTTTGAATTCTTACAACTGAGCTCTAACACACGATCTAGGGTAAGAAGAAAGAGTGACAGTCCTAAATACCCTGTAGCCTCATGCTTACAAGTGTGGTGCACAACGCACCCATAAACAAGACTCTACTAGACACGGCTTGTAGACTCCCTATGACAGAACTACTCTGATACCACTTTTGTCACAACCCAAATCGGAGGGTCGTGACAGGTACCGGGCGCCTTACTTAACCGAGTACCAATGTAACATATCTTACTTATCACACCATCATAGGTAAATGGGCCAAAAGGGCCATCACGAGATAACTAAAATAAAACATACGGGAATACTTGACATAGGACGACCCAACATGATATAGAAACTTATACACTTGACATACGGGCCTATAAGGCCAACATGATCATTTGTACACTCAAAACATAGGCCGATAAGTCCATACAAGTATCCATATACATGACATCTATATACATGCCTCTAAGAGTACATAAACGTCATAAAGGTCGGGACAGGGCCCCGCCATTCCACTCAATACATGTCCAAATCATACTGACCAAATCGGCAACTCCGGAGCAAGTGGAGTGTACCAATACCTTCCGCTAAGCTGATAGCCTATTAGGAGGACTGTCAACTTGTCTATTGGGACCTACAGGCATGAAACGCAGCGTCCCCTAGCAAAAGAGACGTCAGTACAAATAAAGTACCGAGTATGTAAGGTATGAAAGAAACATGGTGTAAAGAACTCAACATGTAAGTCTAAATATCTCTATGAATCGTGATACATTTATAATGCCATGCATATGTGTGTAAATATCATACCATGCATAGGTATATGAGTACATAACATCATCAAGCCTCTAAGGGCATCCCATCATATCATCTCGACCTCTGTGGGCGAAATCATCAACGTATACCAGCGGATCAGGTGGAGGTGCGTGTATAATGCCATAACCTTTACCCATATCCCATATACATATAATATACGCGTATATAACGCCATCTAGTCATGGGTTAATATACATATATAAATGAATGCAAGGCATAAGAAGTAAGTCAATAATATCTCTTGGGGTGACATAAGACCCATGAACAGACGATATGATAGTAGGACATATAGGGAATCAAGAACATAGGCAGCCCTAGTACTTCTAGGAATAGAATCATATGTGAAAGTTGTATGCTTGCTCGTTTCGTTGCATCATATGAATCATGCCAAAAGGAAATAAGGGATAACCTTAACATACCTTTGTCATTTACCTAACCACACGACGTCGGTTCAGCCCGTTAATACTTCAATCTACAACAAATAATAAGGGACCATTGTTAAGCTTACGGAAGCTAGAACTCAACACAAATGAGCGACTAGCTCATCTACGAAATTTTGGACAGCACCTCCCGTTATTCTTTTCACTTTCCTCAAATCCACAAACAAGACCAACATGTCCAAAATATCAACAAACATATTACATCAATATCCAACCTTATATTCATCGCAATACATCACCAAAGCAGTCCACACAATCTCATACAACAACCAAGTGCTACTTTGCGCCTTTCCATCCCTATAACTTAGCTAGGACTTGAATACCCTTCAATAATGACAACCACAATATACTCGGGTTATACATACTGATTTTTAGGCTACAACACCAAATAAAAACTAACTCCTAACAGTCCACAAATTACAACAACTGAAAACTAATTTTCAGATTATTACTTCATCAATTCTTACTCCCACAACTTAGTTAAGGCACCAATAAGATTAAACACAACATGTCTAAGACAATACTCTTATGTGACAGCCATATAATAATATGATACTACTCCAAATAGTCCATAACACCACAACAACTTCAACTCAATTTCCAGCCCCTACTTTATAAGTCCTTCACCAAACATCCTAGCTAGAACTTAGATAAACTCAAATATATGAATGAGGGAGGATTTTATTACCTATATCAGATCTTTTAGGGATGAAATAATGATAGTATATTGCCCTTGATGGCCATTAACTTGCTTCACATCACATCCTTCAAGATTGGAGATTACCCTTTAACTTGAAATGAAAGAAGAAGAAGATTATCAACAACTTCTTGAGAGATTGGAGTAGGTCAATTTGGGAGAGAATTTCGTGGCTCTCTTTATGTTTCTACTACTTGGATATTATGAGGATAGATGACTTGATTCAGCCCCTAAAAGGGCCCTCTTGGCTAACCTACACATGTCCATTTAGGTGGACTAATTTGGGCCTTCCCTTTTACCAAGTAGGTGGCACGCCTACTTATCACCTGCTTGGTTAATTAATAGGTGTCACATGCTGCCCTTATTCACTTTGACACGTATCTTACCCTTATCTAATAGTCATGCCATGTGTTAAGTAGCTCAAGCTAGTAGGACGGGTAAGCAAGTAGCTCAAACAAGTATCCCGGTAAGCAAGCAACTATATTTTATGTATCCATTATCTTATTTGTTTTTTTTTTTCAAGTATTATTCAACTTAAATTACTTAAGACTTCGATAAACCTTCCTTATCCTTGAAGAGGGATTTCATTCCTTCTGAGCTTGCATCAACCGACTTACGACGTACTTTATGTACAAAAACATGGGGTGTAACATCATTTTCCCATTTGGAACATTCGTCCTCGAATGTTGGCTGATGCGCTTATCAACTCATAATCCAGAAATACTTCAATACTATCCTTGTCATCAAGGCAATTATTCTGTGAATAAATCCAAAGTCAAGGGCATTCTCCCCTTTAGGCCTCTTTCTCACACCATGATATGTGGTCGGAATTCTTCCAATCTCATAACTTTTGCTACCTTCTGTCATGCAGCATGTGCGAATATGTCCTTGTACGATTGCCTATGCGACTCTTCTCTCATTTTTCCTCCAAATTTTAGCCAATCTCTAGGCCTCACTTTTCTAGGTGTAGTGACGTTCTTGGTTTGGTACTTTATCGAACTTACGATGATTGCTATATTTTATTTCCTAGTTTCAGAACTTTCTTTTTTCATCCATTGTTGATTTACCTTAATGTTAATCTATAATCCACCAGTAATAACTTAAAACCTCTTATGTAATACATTATCACTAGGGCTCACGTCGCATCGAGGAACATTTGAAGTGATTTGCTTGATCAACTTTAATAACTGTATTTCATAGCATCCTAATGCGATTCATCTTATGGGGCTATTTTAATGCAATTCATGAAATCCCTTATCTTTAGATCATTACTCAATAACAACAACAACAACGACCCAGTGAAATCCTACTAGTGGGGTATGGGGAGGATAGTGTGTACGCAGACCTTACCCCTACCCCGAGGGAGTAGAGAGGCAATTCATGAAATCCCTTTTCTTTAGATCATTACTCAATAATAGAGATCATTAATCAATCAAATGTCTAATTGTAATCCTCTTTTCTTTCACAATTACACCCTTATTCTACTACTAAGGCAACATTCCATCTCTTCTAAATGCTCCTAGTCTTAGACTCCTTTGAATTCACTCATTCTATACTGAGCTTTCTATAACTTGCGGAAACCATCAACTCTCTTCTTTTGATGGGATTAATCCCGAGGACTTACCTATTCCCACTCTCCTTTTCTTATCCTTACTCTTGTCTTCCTAAAATCTTGTCTCTCTACCATACTTTGCTTGCGGCCTATATATCTCTATTTATACCACTCACAACCTCCTCTAACTTGCTTGCACCATAGATTTCCTTATGTTATTCTGGAACCTCGAGCGAGACATCACATGGTCTCTAACTCTTATTTACTTTCTTAACTAAACCTCTCGGTACTTGGAAATCATAGGCTGGTAGATATGTCATTGACGACACCACTATCATTTCTTGATACTGAATCCCAGTGCTTCTAGCCCTTTATCTGAAGTACAGACTATTCACAACCTTCTGAACATAAGTATCTCGTACCTTCTTTACCTTTACCTTACATACCTTAAAATCTCACATCGTATCTTCCGTCTCTTTCATAACCTTCCTTCCACATAGGTATAATTCACATCCATAACTTGAAGCTCTACTATAATACTTGCACCTCTGGTGCATACACAATCCGATGGAAGCTTCATACTGACTTCCTATGAGGCTGGTACTTTTCTAGCTGACTTTATCGTATAGCCGTTATAGAATATGGCTGATGTACTATCTCTCTTGTACCTCTG
Source organism: Nicotiana tomentosiformis (assembly GCF_000390325.3). Lineage (NCBI taxonomy): Eukaryota > Viridiplantae > Streptophyta > Magnoliopsida > Solanales > Solanaceae > Nicotiana > Nicotiana tomentosiformis. The sequence goes on along the minus strand of NC_090815.1, from coordinate 135,857,254 downwards.
ATATTAAGAGTGATTCTACAATGGTTTCAATCACGATTTCTATAATTATCTAGGTCCAATAATCAGACTCCTGATTTACTTAACTGATGTAACTCTTTAGTTTCCTCTACTCTCTCAGCCTTTTTGTAGGCTTAAGCTATCTTCCGATCTGTGGCTCAGGGTATTAGTTATTACTTTAGCCTTTCATGGACGCTATGAAATATCCATGATATACTCTTCTAACAATTCAATCATTTGTCTATGACCCATGCTTAATTCTTTCTTTTAACTTATGTCGAAGTCTTCTATGGCTATATGAATGTCAACTTATATGTTGCATGGATAATACTCTAAAATCTTAAATGTGTTTATAACGTAACTAACTCTAGGTCATTGATAAAATAATTCCTTTCGTTCCTTCTCAGCTTTCTTTAAATGTAAGCAATTACTTTTCCAGGTCATTCTGCTACCTGCTGCATGAATAATTGGCTTATCTTAGTCCCCACAAATACTAGAATTCCCTATAACTCATATGATCTCAAATGTCACTTTTGAACATTTTTTTTTCACTTCCCAGTCATCAGCCACGGTAGGTGCCACTTTCTTATGGAGTGCATACAATGATGTAGTGAGACTGTTTTTACATGGGCCATTTCTTCTTCAAGTTACTATGTTTAGGTTAAAGCCTTCTTCCTTATTTCCTCTACTAGTCTTTCATCGTAGTACTTAGGGAGGACCCTCTGACTCTTGTAAAGTTGCGAGCTTATTACATCGTATACTCGACGTAATTTTTTGATGTTCTTCCTCGCCTATAATTATCCTTAGTTACTTACCTCCATGCTCTTGTGCTTGTAGGGTTGCTTATGAACTGATATTTTGACTGTCTTCCCAGTGGCACTCTCTTTTATTTTCGTAACACCAATACGGTACTTGTAACTACCCCAACTCCTATCTGAATATTTCTCAAAGATTACAATGTCATAACTGTGAGACTGAATTCACTATATTGGGTTTCACTATGTTTATCTTGCATGATCTGCTGCTTTATCTGTATCCTTTTGTCTAGACATAACTAGGCTCTTCCTGAATCAATTACGAACTACTCGTTGGTCTATTCTCATATCTATATTCCGCGTAATCTCTCTTGGGATATGTCCTTTATCTTAACTTACCTCTGGCACTGGCTCCTTATGTATCAAGTATTCATTCGTACTTATTTATCAATAACATCCTGGTCGGGAACCTTTAGTGCCCTCCATACCATCGTGCTTGCGTAATGTTCTGGAGTCATAACTTATCTGTGGGATTTGAATAAGTGCAATCTCATCCCTTTCTCACTTTTATCACATTCTTCCTTTACTTTTCCATAGTTCCCTGAACTATATAACTCCTACTTAATACCATATCACACCATCTTTCCCTCTCTCTTAATCTTTGGCGTCTTTTCACATATTCACTGACTCTTACTCGCCTTGCGGTAATCCTTCTATATCAAGGATAATGAAATTTCTTACTCACGAGGGTGATACCTAGTGTAAGTGGCACACTTAGTCCCTTAAGCTTAACTCTACTCACAGTGCTTGCTTCAGGGAAGCATCTTCCTGAATGAATTTTAAAGGTGATTCTTTTTTTGTCCATTCTATTATTGCCGGAACGCTATCTCTGAAATTCTCATGATGTTGACTATTATAAAATCCTTCGGAAATGTCAGCTAACGCTAACAATCCATCCAATATTTTGGGTTACTCTAACCCTAGCTAGATCCTAATATCTCGTCCTTCTCTTAAACTATATCTGTTGGCTCCCATGGAGCAAAACTGAGATGTGTGTGACAATTGTACATACCTCTATTATAACTGAAGGTAACTCAAAATGGTTATATTTCTCTGCCTGAATTGTAAATACTGATGATCTTCACTAATTGGGTACCTCGTACCCTTCTTCACCTTGCTTTTTTTACTTGTTGAAACTTGTATCTGCCTTCTGATTCTCTCATTGCTATAAACCATATGGGTTGATAGATATTCATGCCTTAGGGCTCCTTATCAAGAAGCGTACACGTCTTAGAACACACATGATCTACTATTGAAGACCTCATATTTACTCATCATAAGCTTGATGCAAAATCGAGTTCTCTGATTCAACTCTTCCACAGCCACAGTCAATCTCTTACCAACTGTTTTTCTAGATGTAGGTGTCGTTGTATTACGAATAAAACAGAATTTAGGAGTTTGAATTCTTATAACTGAGCTCTAAAACACGATCTAGGGTAAGAAGAAAGAGTGACAACCCTAAATGTCATGTAGCCTCATACTTATAACTGTGGTGCACAACATACCCATAAACAAGACTTTACTAGACACAACTTGTAGACTCCCTAGGACCGCGACGGGCACCCGGTGCCTTACTCAACCGAGTATCAATGTAACTTATCTTACTTATCACATCATCATAAGTTAATGGGCCATAAGGGCCATCGCAAGATAACTGGTATAAAATATAAGGGAATACTAGACATAGGACGACCCAACATGATATAGAAACTTATACACTTGACATACAAGCCTATAAGGCCGACATGATCATTTGTACACTCAAAACATAGGTCGATAAATCCATACAAGTATCCATATACATGACATATATTTACAAGCCTCTAAGAGTACATAAACGTCATAAAGGTCGGGACAGGGACCCGTCATTCCAATCAATACATGTCCAAATCATACTGACCAAATAGGCAACTCCGGAGCAAGTGGAGTGCACCAACACCTTCCGCCAAGCTGATAGCCTACTAGGAGGACTGTCAACCTGTCTATTGGGACCTGGGGGCATGAAACGCAGCGTCCTCTGGCAAAAGGGATGGCAGTACAAATAAAGTACCAAGTATGTAAGGCATGAAAGAAACATGGTGTAAAGAACTTAACATGTAAGTCTGAATATCTCTATGAATCGTGATACATTTACAATGTCATGCATATGCGTGTAAATGTCATATCATGCATAGGTATATGAGTACATAACATCATCAAGCCTCTAAGGGCATCCCATCATATCATCTCGGGTCTGTGGGCGAAATCATCAACGTATACCAGCTGATCAGGCAGAGGTACGTATATAATGCCATAACCTTTACCCATATTCCATATACATATAATATATGCGTATATAATGCCATCTGGTCATGGGTCAATGTATATGTATAAATGAATGCAATGCATAAGAAGTAAGTCAATAATATCTCTCGGGATGACATAAGATCCATGAACAGATGATATGATAGTAGGACATATAGGAAATCAAGAACATAGGCATCCCTAGTACTTTTAGGAATAAAATCATTTGTGAAAGTTGTGTGCCATCTCGTTTCGTTGCATCATATGGATCATGCCAAAAGGAAATAAGGGATAGCCTTAACATACCTTTGTCGTTTACCTAACCACACGACGTCGGTTTAGCCCGTTAATACTTTAATCTACAACAAACAATAAGGGACCATTGTTAAGCTTACGGAAGCTAGAACTCAATACAAATGAGCGACTAGCTCATCTATGAAATTTTGGACAGCACCTCCCGTTATTCTTTTCACTTTCCTCAAATCCACAAACAAGACCAACATGTCCAAAATATCAACAAACATATTACATCAATATCCAACCTTATATCCATCGCAATACATCACCAAAATAGTCCACACAATCTCATACAACAACCAAGTGCTACTTTGCGCTTTTTCATCCCTATAACTTAGCTAGAACTTGAATACCCTTCAATAATGACAACCACAATATACTCAGGTTATACATACTATTTTTTAAGCCACAACACCACATAAAAAAAACTCCTAACAGTTCACAAATTACAACAACTGAAAACTAATTTTTAGATTATTACTTCATCAATTCTTACTCCCACAACTTAGTTAAGGCACCAATACGATTAAACACAACATGTCCAAGACAATACTCTTATGTGACAACCATATAATAATATGAAACTACTCCAAACAGTCAATAACACCACAACAACTTCATCTCAATTTCCAGCCCCTACTTCACAAGTCTTTCACCAAACATCCTAGCTAGAACTTAGATAAACTCAAATATATGAAGGGGGAGGATTTTATTACCTATATAAAATATTTTAGGGATGAAACAATGGTACTATATTGCCCTTGATGGCCATTAACTTGCTTCACATCAGATCATTCAAGATTGGAGATTACCCTTTAACTTGAATTGAAAGAAGAAGAAGGTTATCAATAACTTCTTGAGAGTTTGGAGTAGGTCAATTTGGGAGAGAATTTCGTGGCTCTCTTTATGTTCTATTACTTGGATATTATGAAGATAGGTGACTTGATCCAGCCCTTAAAAGGGCCCTCTTGGCTAACCTACACATGTCCATTTAGGTGGAATAATTTGGGCCTTCCCTTTTAGCAAGCAGGTGACACACCTACTTGTCACCTGCTTGGTTAATTAATAGGTGTCACATGCTGCCCTTATTCACTTAGACACGTATATTACCCTCATTTAATAGTCACGACATGTGTTAAGTAGCTCAAGCTAGTAGGACGGGTAAGCAAGTAGCTCAAACAAGTATCCCCGTAAGCAAGCAACCATTTTATATGTATCCATTATCTCATTTATTTTTTTCCAAGTCTCATTCAACTTAACTTACTTAAGATTTCGATAAACCTTCCTTATCCTTGTAGAGGGATTTCATTCCTTCTGAGCTTACATCAACCGACTTACTACGTACTTTTATGTAAAAAAATATGGGGTGTAATACTTACCTCGCTCCGTAGTTCCACAACCGGCTCCAACGCCTCTCTAGCACCTCAAACCAATGCCCATCGGTCCGAAACTAGTCAAATAATGTGCAAACCAATAAAAATGTACTCTAATACTCATAATTAATCAATTTATAAAATATCCTCAACTCCGCTCGAAAAATCAACAAAGTCAACCATCACGACCACGTGCCCGGATTACAAAAAGTTTTGAAGATAAACTTTACCCATAACATTACTAACTCAAATATATGATTGATCCATAATTCCATTTCCAAAATTGTGGTCAAAATTCAAAAATATCAATTTCTAGGTTTTCTCTTAAAATCGCACAATTTCCATAATTTTTCATGTATTTACAAGCCCAAATTCGTATATTTAACTCACAACTTGTAGGAATTACTTACCTCGTGATTGGCGATAAAAATAGCGCTCCGAAATTACTCCATGGTCGGCTCCCATGGAAGAAATGAAATGAAAATGAGCCAAACCCACGTACTTAACAAAGCCTTCTGCCCAGTGATTATTGCACTTGCGGTCACTTGACCACATATGCAGTTCCGCAGGTGCGGTCCAAACATCGCATCTGCGAACACCCCTACCTACAACATTTCGCTTTTGCGGACAAGAGTCTGCTTCTGCAGAATTCCTCCGCTTATGCACTTCTTCAGCCCAAAGCCCCTTTCCGCTTCTGCAGAATACCCGTCGCACCTGAGAAGGCGCACCTGCGCTTGAACCTTCGCATCTGCGAAAAACCACGCCTTTTCGCTTCTGCGCTCCATTGCCCGCATCTACGAGCTCGCAGATGCGAAGGTGGTCTCGCACCTGCGGGCATTGCCTAGCTCGCCCATAACCACTTCTACGACCCCTTGGCAGTTTCTGCGGCTCTGCACCTGCGGCCAAAATCTCGCAGGTGAGGTTACACCAGATATGCTGCCACCAGAAATTGCATAAGGCCAACTTCTCACTCTGATTTCAATTCGAATCAATTTTGAGGCTCCCGGGACCCCATCCAAACATACCAACAAGTTCCAAAACACATTGCGAACCTAGTCGAGGCCTAAAATCACATCCACAACATCAAATTCCACGAATCGACGACCAAAACTCTTCTTTAAACTTCGCCGAACGCGTCTGAATTACACTTAAACATCCCAGAATGATGCTAAATTTGGCGTGCAAGTCATAAATCATATTATGAACCTATTCCAAGGCTTGGCACCCCGAATGGACATCGATAACACCAAAATTCACTTCAACTCAAACTTAAGAAATTCCTAAACTTTCAAAATGCCAACCTTCCACAATAGGCGTCGAGATGCTCCCGGATCACCCGATACTCGACTCGAACATACGCCCAAGTCCGAAATCATCATATGAACCTTGGAACCTTTAAATCCCGATTCCGAGGTCGTTTACTCAAAAGTCAACCCTTAGTAAACTCTTCCAACGTAAAGCTTCCGAACTAAGAATTTTTCTTCCGAAACAACTCCGAACTTTCCGAAATCCAATTCCGACCACACGTACAAGTCATAATACATGACATAATGCTACTCAAGGTCTCAAACTGCCGAATGACGCGCTAGAGCTCAAAATGACCGGTCGGGTCATTATATTTTGTACATAATTAATGTATATTTAACTAGCGGTTGTATCCATCCAAATATGCTAAAAGCCCCAAGTCCTTTCGGAGCATCACGGGCTAATATCGGCCCAAACAATTCACGTCTATAGCGTGCGAGTCTTGAAATAAACCAAATTGAACTTTCCTTCAGCCCTCCACTACCTGGCGCCGCTTTTGCTCCTCTATCTCCTCCGACGTCGAATTCCTCATTTTCTCCTTCTTCGGCGGAATCGAAGTGTATGCTCCTCTTTCTCTCTCACTCTCTTTACATATTATCATTTATCTGTATGTCTCTAGTACACAACGTGTAGCAACCCCTTTGAAAGGGTGATACTTACGAAACAAATTTAATTTACTACTTATAACATTAAAAAGATATTAATTAAAAAATATATTCAGAATAATTTAGTAGCGAAAATAGGCCAATGCGATGAGGTCCAAAGTGCAATATTTTTATTTTTGAAAATACTCTTCATAATTTTTTTAAAAATAAAATATAATGTCAAAATATCAACACGATAAAGCAACTTCCTAACAAAATTATACTTTCATTCAACATCACTGCAAGTTTGTATTGTACATAAATTTTAAACTATCGGGTATAAAAAGAAAAACTAGTTTTCTCCTTTGTGCATATTTACAAGACAAAGTATAAACTCAACATATTACAAGACTTGAGTTATTAACACACCCTAAAACAGCAAAATAAGTTACCAAATTCAAGTTACAAGATTTTGGTCTTAAGATCCAACAAACCTCCAAATAACATACATAAGTGTGACATATATATATCATATACATGTCCCAAAACTATACAAAACCATGGTGAATATGCAAATGTGATCTCCATAAGTGCTCCCAATACGACTACTTCATAAGGCCGTCTTCAAATTTTATCCTGTACATTACCTACAATAGAAAATAACTATCGCTAAGCATAAAGCTTAGTGGCGTATAAACTTTGGACTTGAAGCCATTAAATTCTCCAATTCCCCTTTTCAGTCATAGGTAGCTCAAATTTAACATAATTTAAAACAAGTGAACAAATATATCAAAAGTATCAAATATCAAACCTTGAAGTGTTTCCAAATATCAATAACAATGTTCAAGAGTCGAGAAAGCGTATACTATCAATCCAAGAGAGTTTGCCAAATATTCATTTTTCGCCTAGTATGTACGTCATGCTATCACACTATACATAATCAGATATCAAGATGGACCGAAGCCCCAAATCAAGTAGGGTCAAAATCCAATAGTCAAGAGAATCAAGAACCATATTAAAATAGCTTTTTAGTTCACACTTAACACATACAAGTTCCATAATTTAAGACAACCTACAAATCCAAAGTCAAGATGAAAAAGATCTGAATCAAGAGGCATGCCAAGATGAGTGACAAAGTCACTGCCACAAGAAGGACAAAGTCCCTACAAGAATGCAAAACGATCAAGCAATCCGTACGAGTTGGCGATTTAGCGAATATCTTACAATACTTGATATAACACGAATACAACGATATAAATTGAAGACAAGAAAAAAAATAAAATATCAGGTTATTCCAAAATATTCCAGCAAGTAAAAAGAGTACAAAGTTTATACACAAACCTTGGTGTTTTACTACAAAATAGTTCAACCACAACTTGAGGACGTTCGAATCGTCTACGCCATAGACAAACCAAATCCGTCCACTTCCTCAAACACTTCCCCTTAGATTTTACAAGGGTATATATACCTTAAATACATAATCAAATATCTATATAGGTTCAGTGATTTAACATGTCAAACTAGACACGATATTGGTGAAAATTACCTAAAATTTTTGAAACAGAAATTCTGGACAGTATCACTGTCTTGTGTTGTAACTCAGTTTTGAAGATGAAAAAGGACAAACTAGACTGTATAGTCTCATTACAGTTGTAGATATATGTCTTAGCGTTTCAGAATATCTTGAATCACCCAAATATCAGTTTTTTTACAAAAAGTTATGCTAAAATTACTAACAGTAGTATAGGGAGTATTTTTAAAACTGAAAATCTGGGCAGCACCTGCCCTGTATTTTATGATCCCTTTTCGGGTAAATACATGCAAAACTAGATTTTAGTTCTTGAATAAGAATTATAGATCTATGAAATAGCTTTCCAGAAAGTCTTGGATCACTTAAAACAGAACTCTATACAAAAAGATATGAAGAAAACACTAATAGCTGTCTAGTGTAAAAACGGGTTTAGTAACTTACCATAAAAGAGATAAGCAACTTGAGTTTCACCAAGAACGAGTTTTGCTGGTTGGTTTAGTGGAGATTTATGATGGTTTTCATGAAGTTTTTCAGGTGATAAGAAGGAGAGAGGGTAAGGGTTTTCTTTGTCTTGAAAGAATAAAATATGAGAGGAGGTTATGAAAAAGCAAGTCAACCAAAGTAATATTTAAACTTTTGATAAATATGAAAAATGTGGCTGCCCAACCTACTAAATATCTTTAGATAAATACAAAAGGGTGGCAGCCCCAAACCTTAATTATATAATGTATTTAATAACAATTCATCAAAATAATATTAAGTGTTACACATAGCAACACCATGAAACTTCTTTGTCAATATTAACACAACCTAAATTAAGGAATTTTCATATATTGTCAATTTCACGTTTAGGAAATGCGAAGTAAAATATCTTCTCATTATAAAGATGCTCAATCGAGAATGCAAATATTAGTAAAAATTTGGGGTGTTACACAACGACCATCTTTTTTTTTTTTTTTGCCGCTATTTTACCGGAAAAAAAAGAAGAAATTTTTGGTGAATTGGACTATAATATTCTGTGTGCTCCCAGGATTTAAAGAATCTTAACTCCAATATCTTAGTTTTCCGTGGGTTTTTACTAGTTAATACACTGGCCGAAATTTGTGACTGTGCACTAATTGGACATTCGTTAAAATCAATTTTCAGTAAAAGCCTTTTAATTGTGCAACCATCAAATTGCTGATTCGTTGATTGAATAGGATTGTTTTGTATACTGGTTCCAGATGGTTATTATTGCTGTTTTGTATTGAGAAAGACTGGTGCTTCTTGCTTGAATTGACTAGGGCTCAGTGGTTTTTGCATCTATGCGGATAACAAGTTAAAATTTGAAAATCTTAACGTGGTTTTAAGACTCAAAATCAATCTATGGTGTAGCATTCTTTTGAAGTCAGTGGTAATGGACATCTTTATGATAATAAAATTTCCATAAAGATTGAAGTAATAGTTGTGAACTTATACCACTGTATAGTTCTGTAATTCGTGATATGGTTTTCAGCATGTGTTGTTGTCTTGTTGATATATATATATATATATATATTAAAAGCACGAAATCCCTATCGAAATGTCGTTCGTCTTTTTTATCTTTTAAAAGTTAATTTCATACTAGACAAAATAGTCATTTAATTATTTTTCTAATATTTAGGACTTCAAATTCAACTAAAATTTTATTTAAGAATATCCTAATATTTAGAACTTCAAATTCAATTAAAATTTACCTTATTAATTTTTTTTCTTATTTGACCAATTTTTATAAATATCCTTTTAGAGTTTAGTACGTGGCCCCTAATTTTTTTTTAATTCTTAGCCTATGAGGTATGTAATAGTATTTTTTTCTCCAAATTACCAATAATTGATTACCTAAAATTATGGAACATCCATTAGCAATGCATGTTCGCCTTTTTCCTGTTAACTTCTTAAGAGTTTTGATTTAATTTTAATTTTAAATTTCTAGAAGTCTGAACTAATATAGTGTTAATTTAGAAATAAATTAAGCTACGGCAATACTATGTGAAATTGTAACTACAATTAATTTTTTAAACTTAAGATAAACTAATATATTTAGAACTTTTGGAATAACTATAAATTTGTCATGTCCCCGCCTATAATTTTGAAAAATTGACCTCAACATTGTGAATTCTTGAAATTTTAAAGTTGTTATTAGCAAAGTACATTCAGAATGAGTTTAGAATAGTATTAACTTTTATTTGGCATTGGATGAACGTGCAAAGAAGAGAATTTAGACTTACATCAATAAGAATCCAGGCAACTTTTTTACACAGGAAAAAGGTCCATTTGGCTTGTCTATAATTTTGATTAACTTTGAATGAACAATTATTTTTTTGTATAATGACATTATGAACGTAAAGTTTACAAAGAGATGCAAGATGAGATACAACAACATGGCATATTTGTATTTTATATAATAAAATATTTATAACTAAAAATTCGATAGAACTAATTACACTAAATTCATTCAGAAAATGTTGAATTCAATCATATATTGTATCAATTTACTAATATATATTTTCATCATTAAACATATATTGAATTTAGTTTAACCTCCATTACTATTTTTCAATAATTTGTGTATATATTTTATATTGATTAACGTAAAATGCACGTACACTAAAACTAATATATATATATATATATATATATATATATATATTATTAGACAGACTTGAGTATTATGTTTTATTAAACAGACTTGCACAACTTACTATAAAACAGGTATACACACATTGAGAAATCAATTACCACTCAATCAAAATACTGAAGATAAAACTATCAAAATACTGAAGATAAAACTATGTAATGCATAAAAACACGAAACCCACATTCAATCAACAGTTTTAGATGAGCAAAAGGAATAAAAAAAATACAAAGTAAATCGTCATTAGATATCTTGCCGATTGAACGACGCAAATAATATATGAAGGAATTGAAAAAGTGGAGCAGTTGGAAAAGGAAGACTAGGGTTAGTGTATAATGGGGAAGGAGGAAGGTGAGGAGGAGAGGCGGCGAAGGGATTGGTTATATAGGGTTTGAAGAATTTCAATTAACCAGATATTTCTCTGGCCTTATTTTATTTTATTTTTTTAATATTAAGACATCTGTATCTGAATATTAAAATGTATATTAAGATTAAAACATATGAATCTGAATACATATCTGAATATTAAGATGTGTTTCAAGATCTGACTGTTAAATGATTAAGACTGTTTGTTTTTTAAACATATGAATATATAGAATTTATCTTTATTTAAAAATTAATAAATATAAATTCAAACAAAATACTAATCAATATATGAAAATACTATATATATATATATATATATATATATATATATATATATATATATATATATATATATATATATATATATATAGTTGGTGGTGGTGATAACTAACGAAAGTGCTTGTGAGTGCCGACTAGAGATGGTGGTTGGTGGTGATTTTGGTTGATGGTGGTAGTTCTGCGTAGTAGCTAGTGGTGATTGGTAGCAATAGCGATTATGGTTGAGGATGGTGGTGGCGGGTGATGCTAATTAATAATGGTGGGTTATAGTGGTGGTGGTGGTGATGGTTGTGATTGGGGAAGGTGATGATAGGTGGTAGTTTATAATGGTGGATGGTGCCAGTTATGCTTATTGATGGTGATGGGGTGGTTGGTGGTGATAGTTGAGGTGTGTGGGTGTGTGGTTATGGTTGAGGATGATGGTGGTGTGTGGTGGTAGTGGTGGCATTGGTGGCATTGATGGCGGTTATGGTTGAGGATGGTGGTGGTAGCGGTGGTGGTAGTTGATAATGGTAGGTGATGGTAGTTGATAATGGTCGGCGGTAGCGGCAATTGATAATGAATGTGGATGATACCACCTTAATGAAATTAAGTTTTTGTTATAGATCTTAATCATACAAACTTATTCAGGCTCATTAAGTAATTGTGAAGTAAAAAAAAAATATTTAATGATTAAGATTAAGATTTTAAAAATAAATATACTTAATATCTAAGATCTGAATGACTAAGATTTAGATCTCTATTAAGTGCAAACAAATGAGTGTAATAAATTTCAATTCTAATTTACTGACTTTTGGTTTCGATTAGCCTTCTATAAATCCTCATTTGTTTATCTTGACCGTTCATTATGCCTATGCGATGAATCAGTTGATATGATTTTGCCACGTTTTATCCTCATAGAAAGAAAATCTGATTGGCACGTTTGGAATATAAGAATTGTAAATGAAAATGGTATTTGAAAATTAGAATTTTTTTTGGATATGATTATAATTTTGAGTTGTTTTTGACTCTTTGCGAGTGATCTGAGTGAAAAATAGTTTTTTGGAGTTTTTTAAATTTTCAAAAAATTTAAAAATTCATCTTCAAAGAAATTTTATGGCCAAATACTGATTTAAAAAAAGTCAAAAATTTTTGAAAAAGTTTTCATGGCCAAACGGACACTTCATCCCTTTCCTTTTCCTTTCCTTCGTTGTACTTCCTTCGTCCAAGAATTATGTAAAAACATTAATTCCATATTTAATTAAAAATTAAAAATTAAACTTCAGAAATTGAAATTTCTAACTTTTACAATAAAAATAACTACTTGAAAAATTAGAAACTATATAAAATGTTATTACAACTTATTCCTCCATCTCAGAAAAAATAGGAATTTCAAGAGTATGATGATTAATATATCTAATATTTAAAATAAGTTTGAATATTAATGTATAAATATTTAATAATTTAATGTACTCATCAGAAATTGAAGTAAAACCTACTGAGAGTTTGCCCCGTTTGTCCATAGATTTTTTCTTTTTAAAAAAAAAACGTGTTTGTCCATAAAATTTTACAAGTTTTTGGAGATTTTTCTAAAATGAATATTTCAAAAACCTTTTTTTTCCCACTCACAAAATTGTAACATTTTTCAAGTAAATTACATGTACAAACATAATTTCAAATTTCAAATACCATTTTTTAACTTATCTCCAAATACTACTTTTTTTCAAAAATTACTATTTTTCTTTCCAAACGCCTATTAGATTGTTTATCGTTAATATTTTTAAATTTATAAAATTTGTCAAACAAAAAATTATTGGACACCTCAAACAGTTTAGTGATATCCTTTTGGACTCAAATAATAGTGATGTCATAAAAAAAAAGGAACATAAGAAATATCATTATTATGATTTCAAAATCTATCACTCACTTTTTTTTTTGGATGTATCAATATTTGGTACAATCAATTCAACTATCATAACTTTCAAGCATTATAAATTATAATTATTAAAATATTCAAGTTTTTAAATTTTTTGATGAGGTTCATTTTCTCAAACTAGATTTCCATCATATTGATAATTTTTTTTACTATTATTATTATTATTATATTTAAATTTTTTAAAAAATCTTCGATATATAATGAGGTGAAATGAGTATTTACAGTAAAGTTTTTTGAGAAAAAAAGAAGAGAACATTTATTATTATACATTAGGTGAAATTTTCGTTTAGTTGGGCAACAACCAAGTAAATGGCATGGTCGGCCCACTTGACTGGAGGTCTGCAAATTGCAGTAGCCTCTGACAGCTTTCGGCTCGTTTAAATCCAACTCCCCTTCTTTATATCCTTTCCATTGTTGTTCATTTAGCTTCTGGACCAAATTAGATAAAGAGTTTTTAATTGAGAAAACTTTGTAGTATAGTCCCAAAAAATAATAGCCGGCAAAATATATAACTTTTAATATATTAATACCCTCTTTGTTTCAGTTTGTTTGAATCTTTTCAGAGTACGTGTGTCAAATTAACTAATTTTCGGTGTGAATTCGGACATTGATTCTTTAATTTTTATGAAATAAAATTTACATATTTTAAAACTGCATAAAAGATATTATAAGTCACAATAGTTAACAATTCAAAATATTTAAGAACTATTTGCAAAATATATGATAAAAAAATTGTGTTAGACTCCCCAAATAGTAAAATGTTCATTCTTTTCGAAACGGATGGAGTATATAATATAAATATTTTATACATAATCCATTTAAGTTTCAAAAGATGGTTGAGAAATAATTCACAAAGACTATTAAGATTTTTCAGTGTGATGGAGGTGGTGTATTTAATAGCACTGCATTTGTTGAACATCTAGATAACTATGGAATTGTTAGACATATATCATGTCCTCACACACATGAGCAGAATGGAGTATCTAAGAGGAAACACAAACATATTGAAGAAACTGGTCTGACTTTGCTGTTTCATGCAAAGTTGCCATAGTTTCTTTAGATAGATGTAATGACCCAACCGGTCATTTTAACTTTTAGAAACTTCTTCCTTAAAATAAAACTCTCCGAACATGCTTTTATTAATTTATTACTCGCGGAGATGGTTGGTTCGGGATTTAGAAGTGTGTGAGTTGAAATCGGAACACTTGGTTCCTTAAGTTAGCCTTAAAAGGCAAGTTTGACTTCGGTCAATATTTTGAGAAAACGACCCCGGAATCGGGATTTGACGGTTCCAATAGGTTCGTATGATGATTTTGGACTTGGGCATATGTCCGAATCGGGTTTAGGATAACCCGGGAGCGTTTGACGTTTAATAGTAAAAATCAACTATTTGAAAGTTTAAAATTCTTTAAATTTGCTTTGGAGTAGGATTTTGAGTAATTGAAGTCCCTTTGGAATTTCGAGTTTGGGAATAGTTCCGTATAATGATTTAAGACTTGCACACAAAATATCGTGTCATTCCGAGTAGTTTAAGTATATTTCGGCGCATTGGAAGTAAATTGAAGAACTTGAAATTCTTAAGTTTGAATCAATTTGGTTTAAGGTATGATTCTTAGATTTGATGATGTTTTACACATTCCGAGAGTTCGAGCAAGTCCGTTTTATGATTTCAAATCTGTTGGTATATTCGGGCGGGGTCCCGGGGACCCCGAGTGTCAATCGGACCAGGCTCGGACCAAGTTGGAAGTTGGGAGCCAAAACTGAAGCTCCCAGCTACTGTCAGAATCACACCTGCGCTTGGCCAGTCGTAGGTGCGACATCCGTAGATGCGACAGAAGCTCGCAGGCGCGGCACTCGCATATGCGAGATTTTGAGCGCAGAAGCGGAAAAGGGAAGGGGCAATCCACCGCAGATGCAGACGATTTGCGCACATGCGAACGCGCATGTGCGAAGCTTTGTGCGCAAATGCAAGAATTGGCCAGGCAAGTGAAACTCGCACCTGCGAGGATTTTTCCGCAGGTGCGGAGCCGCAGGTGCGTTCCAACTTCCGCAGGTGCAAAAGACCTGTTTGGCAGAAAGCTTAAAAGAACGGAAATTCACCATTTTTGCCCATTTTCTTCCATACTTGGGCGATTTTGGAGCTCTTTGTGAGGAATTTTCAACTAAAAACTTGGAGGTAAGTTAATTTTATACCCCTTGAGTTAAATACATAGATTATAAGTAGATTATAACTAGTAAATCTTAGAAATCAAAGGTTTAGGTGAAAAATCTAGATTTTTATAAAAATAAGATTTTTAACCACGAAAATAGTTATGGAATTGGGTAAAAATTATATATTTGAGTTCTTGAGATTATGGGTAACGTTTTTATCCGAAAATTTTCAGAATCCAGGCACATGGGCCCGAGTGAATTTTAAAAATTTTACCATTTTGGATAGGGTAATTTATTTAATAGATGAATTTTGAAATATCGAACATATATTAATTATTTTATATAACTTTTGAATAGTTTCGGATTTTTCGGCATTGAATCGAGAATTTTACGCGACGCGAGGACTTTGAGACGAGGTAAGTCTCTTGTCTAATCTTGTGAGGGAAAAATTACCCCATAGGGATTGAATTGAATAATTGTTGCTAATTGCGGGGGCTACGTACACACGAGGTGACGAGAGTCCGTGCATAGCTACTATAAATGCTAAAGTCCGGGTAGTTTAGGACTCAAAACATGAATTACTTGTGTAAATTGTATTCCTTGATTAATTAATATTAATTGATATATATGAATATATTTTGAATTGTTAGATAAAGTTATTAAAGGATATATATATATATATTGAGAATTGTTAGATAAAGATATTAAAGGATGAAAATCTCATATGCTTGATTTTCTGTTTAAATCAATTAATTGTTAAAGAAATTGCTCTCCTCCCAAATTTATCTCATAATAAATATACTCTCCTTCCGGAGGTACATAAAAAAATATCCTCCTTTCTTATGGAGCGGACCGAACACCTCGGCAGTATAGATGCATCTATGGATCGCGCCGCACGTCCCTCGGCAGTGTACACGACACTCTGGATCGGGTCGTACGTCCTCGGCAGAAATCGTGCTTAATAATAATAATTACACGATACTTTAATAATTTATTTCAGCTTGCGAAGCTAATTGATAAATTAAAAAATTCTTGGAATTTAATGAATTATTATTCTTGCTTGTTAAAGAATCAATTGTTATTCCTGTAAATGATATTTAATTGATAAATTAGAAATTATTTGAATTAAAGAAATTTAATTAATATATTGAGAATTGTTGCATTTGAAGGAATTTGATTATTTCCGCTGATTAAATAAATTATTTTAAATTCTGTAAATCATGCTGATTTAAATATCCTAGTTGTATTTTAATTTTTATTATTGACCCATAGTGAGTGTCAAAGTCGGCCATCTCGTCTCTACCACTTCGAGATTAGGCTTGATACTTACTGGGTACACGTTGTTTACGTACTTATACTACACTTGCTGCACTTTTTTGTGCAGGAACTGAGGCAAGTACTAGTGGGGGATCTATCGTCTTACACCCACATTATCCAGGGGCATAGTTGTGAGCTATTTCTCTGATCCGTTCTATAGCTACTAGTATCTCTCTTTGTATTTTTCATTCTGTCTATTTTTATTTCAGACAGTATTTGAGGTTTTGTATAATCTACTAGATGCTCATACACTTGTGACACTAGGTCTTGGCACACACATTGGTAGAGTTTGGATTTTATTATATTTTTCTTGGTTTTAAATTTTATCAATGTATGCTTAATTTATTAGTTGGCTTGCCTAGCTGTAGTTTTGGGCGCCATCACGACTTATAGGTAAAATTGGGGTCGTGACAACATGGTATCAGAGCACTAGGTTCACGTAGGTCTCACAAGTTATGAGCAGACCTAATAGAGTCTTGCGGATCGGTACAGAGACGTCTGTACTTATCTTCGAGAGGCTATAGGGTGTTAGGAAACTACCTTTCTTCATATTCCATCGTGCAATTAATGTAGTACTAAATATCCTTCTCTTATTCTCTCACAGATGGTGAGAACGCGCTCGAATGAAGTTCCAGACCAGGGAAGAGCTACTCCCCCAGTTGCTAGAGGCCGAGGCAGAGGCCGAGGCCGAGGGAGGGCTCCATCCCGTGGTAAAGGGCGAGGACGTCCCAGGACTATTCCAGTTATGCCGCCAGTGGGTCCAGCAGAGAATCCCATTATTGAGGAGCAGGGTGAAGTGCCTGTGGCAGAGCCAGCCCCGGTGGATTTCATATCTGCACTGGGATTTCAGGATATCATGGGTCGTATGCTACGATTCATGGACAATATGACTCAGGACGGTTTATTTCCGGCAGACCCAGCCACCTCTCAGGCGGGCGGGGGAGCACAGACCCCTATCGCGCAGGCTCATGGACAGGCAACTGTTGTATATCAGACCCAGCGTGCACTACCCGTGGGAGGAGCCCAGCCAGTGGCAGCAACTACACTTGAGCCCAGGCCAGCTGTAGCCGCCGATCCTCAGAAACTATTGGACAGATGGACTAGACTACATCCTTCTGTCTTTGAGGGTGAGCGACATGAGGATCCCCAGGATTTCAGTGATTGGTGCAAGTATAGACTGTACAATATGAGGATATTGGAGTCTCATGGGGTAGACTTTGCTACTTTTCAGCTAGAGGGCAGAGCCCGTAGATGGTGGCAGTCTTATGTTCTTGGCAGACCAATAGATTTTCCTCCTATGACTTGGGATAGGTTCACCCGTATCTTCCTGGACAGGTATATTCCTCCCTCCCAAAGAGAAGAGTTGCGGTTTCAGTTTAAGCAGCTCCAGCAGGGTCAGATGTCAATGACTGATTATGAGGCGAGGTTTTTTAAATTATCTCGCCATGCACTTATGATACTCCCTACTGAGGCGGAGAGAGTGCAGAAGTTTGTAGCCGGTTTACATACTGGTATTTAGGCCACTATGGCTCGAGAGGTTGAGATGGGTACTTCTTATGAGCGAGTTGTGGAGATAGCCCGGAGGATTGAGGGTGTGCGTCAGCGGAGCCGAGATCAGATTATGAGAGATAAACGGTCCAGGTACTCTAGAGAGTTCAGAGGTGCTCCGTCTGGGGGCATAGATCAGTTCGTGAGGAGGCAGTCCAGCAGACCCCCATTTCCATCACCACCACCTCCTCGAGGTGCTCCGGTGCGACCTTATCACAGTGCTATACCAGAGAGTTCTTACCGCCCACCAGCTATTCAGGGTCCTCCCAGTGGGTATTCAGGTCCCCAGGGCCAGACACTTAGTCAACAGCCCATCGCACCGAAGAGTTGTTACGAGTGCAGGGATCCTAGTCACATGCAGAGGTTTTGCCCCAGGCTTCGGGGTAGACCAGTACAGCAGGGTCAGCAGCCTATGCTTACCGGACCAGTTGCTCCACCAGTAATCTGACCACCAAGAGGTGGAGGACAGGTGGGTAGGGGTCATCCTAGAGGTGGAGGTCAGCCAGGCGGAGGCCAGTCAGTTGGCACTCCAGCTCCGTTCTATGCTTTTTCGGCTAGACCAGATGCAGAGTCCTCAGATGCTGTGATTGCATGTATTATTTCTATTTGCGGGAAAGATGCCTCGGTATTATTTGATCCAGAATCCACGTATTCATATGTGTCATCTCTATTTGCTCCATTCCTGGGTGTTTTTTGTGAGTCCTTGAGTACTCCTGTTTATATGTTCACTCTTGTAGGCGATTCTATTATTGTGAACCGGATCTACCGGTCCTGTATTATTACATTCTGTGGTTATGAAACTAGAGAAGATCTCTTATTGCTCGAGATGATCGATTTTGAAATTATTCTGGGCATGGACTGGTTATCTCCATATCATGCTATTCTAGATTGTCATGCCAAAACTGTTACCTTGGCTATTCCATCTTTGCCTAGGCTGGAGTGGAAGGGTTCGTCGGTTAGTTCATTTAATCGGGTTATTTCTTTTATAAAGGCTCAACACATGGTTGAGAAGGGTTGTTTGGCTTATCTAGCCTATGTTCGGGATACTACTGCAGAGACTCCGGCTATTGATTTAGTGCCAGTAGTTCGGGAGTTCTCCGATGTATTTCCTTCAGATCTTCCAGGTATGCCACCTGATCGTGATATTGATTTTTGTATTGACTTGGCTCCAGATACCCAGCCTATATCTATCCTACCGTATCGCATGGCTCCGAAAGAATTGAAAGAATTGAAAGAGCAGATTGAGGAGTTACTAGCCAAAGGGTTCGTCAGACCAAGTGTATCACCTTGGGGTGCACCGGTATTATTTGTGAAAAAGAAGAATGGAACAATGCAGATGTGTATTGATTATCGCCAATTGAACAAAGTCACTATTAAGAACAAGTACCCGTTGCCGTGTATTGATGACCTATTTGACCAGTTGCAGGGTGCTAGGGTGTTCTCTAAAATCTACTTGAGGTTGGGGTATCATCAGTTGAAGATTCGAGATTCGGATGTTCCGAAAACTGCTTTCCGTACTAGATATGGTCATTATGAGTTTCTGGTAATGCCTTTCGGTTTAACTAATTTCCCGACAGCGTTTATGGATCTAATGAACAGGGTATTCAGGCCATATATTGATTCATTTGTCATTGTTTTCATTGATGACATTTTGATCTACTCGTGCAGCAAGGAGGAACATGAGCAGCATATGAGAGTAGTGCTTCAGATATTGTGAGAACAAAAGCTATATGCTAAGTTCTCTAAATGTGAGTTTTGGCTAGAGTCTGTAGCATTTTTGGGACATATTATATCGGGCGAAGGTATTAAGGTTGATCCTAAAATGATTGAGGCAGTTCAGAATTGGCATCGTCCCACTTCAGCGACTGAGATCAGGAGTTTTCTGGGTTTAGCAGGTTATTATCGTCGGTTCGTGGAAGGTTTTTCATCTATTGCAGCACCTTTGACCAAATTAACCAAGAAAGGTGTTCAGTTCCGATGGTCCGATGATTGTGAGTCAAGCTTTCGAAAGCTCAAGACAACATTGACTACAACACTAGTGTTAGTGTTAGCTTCCCGTTCGGGGATGTATACAATGTATTGCAACGCTTCATGCGTTGGTTTGGGTTGTGTATTAATGCAGGAAGGGCGAGTTATTGCATATGCTTCACGTCAGTTGAAGCCCCACGAGCTGAATTATCCGGTACATAATTTGGAGTTAGCTGCGATTGTTCACACCCTTAAGATTTGGAGGCATTATCTTTATGGGGTGTCCTGTGAAGTTTATACTGACCATCACAATTTACAACATTTGTTCAAGCAGAGGGAACTAAATTTGAGGCAGCGCATATGGCTGGAATTACTAAAAGATTATGATATTACTATCCGAAATCATCCAGGTAAAGCAAATGTAGTTATAGATGCCTTGAGTAGAAAGGCGGAAAGTATGGGTAGTTTGGCTTTCATTTCAGCAGAAGAGAGGCCATTAGCTTTGGATATCCAGTCCTTGGCCAACAGACTTGTGCGGTTAGATATTTCAGAGCCCGGCTGAGTTCTTGCATGTGTCGTAGCTCAGTCTTCATTATTTGAGCAGATCAAGGCTCGCCAGTATGATGACCCACACTTAATGGTTCTTTGAGAAACGGTACTACGAGTTGGTGCCAAGGAAGTTACTATTGGTGTGGATGGTGTTCTGCAACTCCAAGATCATCTGTGTGTTCCTAATGTGGATGAACTGAGGAAAAAGATCTTGGATGAGGCACATAGTTCTCGGTACTCTATTCATCCGGGTGATACGAAGATGTATTGTGACTTGAGGCAGCATTATTGGTGGCGACGAATGAAAAAGGACATTGTTGAGTATGTAGCTAGGTGTCTAAATTGCCAGCAAGTTAAATATGAGCACCAGAGGCCAGGTGGCCTACTTCAGCAGATGACTATACCGGAATGGAAATGGGAACGCATCACTATGGACTTTGTAGTTGGGATGCCGCGGACCTTGAGGAAGTTTGATGCAGTTTGTGTGATTGTTGACAGATTGACCAAGTCGGCACATTTTATTCCTGTTATGACTACGTATACTTCAGAGAGGTTGGCCCAAATTTATATTCAAGAGATAGTTTGGTTGCACGGTGTGCCGATTTCTATCATATCAGATAGAGGTCCTCAGTTTACTTCACATTTCTGGAGAGCAGTACAAAGTGAGTTGGGGACCCGTGTAGATCTCAGCACATCCTTTCATACGCAGACCGAAGGGCAGTCAGAGCGGACAATTCAGATTTTGGAGGATATGCTCAGGTCATGTGTGATTGACTTTGGAGGTCAGTGGGATCGTTTCCTGCCTTTGGCCGAGTTTGCTTATAATAACAGTTACCAATCCAGCATCGAGATGGCTCCATTTGAGGCTTTATATGGTCGTCGATGCCGTTCACCTATCGGATGGTTTGAGCCCGGTGAGGCTAAGTTATATAGTACTGATTTGGTAAAAGATGCCTTGGAAAAGGTGAAGTTGATTCAGGAGCGACTTCGTACAGCACAGTCTAGACAGAAGAGTTACGCGGATCAGAAAGCGCGTGATATATCATTTATGGTAGGTGAAAAAGTTCTCTTGAAGGTTTCGCCGATGAGGGGAATTATGAGATTCGGGAAGAAGGGCAAGTTGAGCCCAAGGTTTATAGTCCCATTTGAGGTGTTGAGACGAGTTCGGGAGGTTGCTTATGAGCTTGCATTGCCTCCCAGTCTATTGGGAGTTCATCCGGTTTTCCATGTATCTATGCTCCGAAAGTATCATGCTGACCTATCACATGTGTTGGACTTCAGCACAGTTCAACTAGATCAGAGTTTGGGTTATGAAGAAGAGCCATCCGCCATTGTTGATAAACAAGTTCGCCAGTTGAGGTCCAAGAGGATTTCTGCAGTAAAGGTCCAGTGGAGGGGCCAACCAGTCGAGGAAGCGACTTGGGAGGACGAGAAGGACATACAGAGCAAATATCCACACTTATTTAGCACTCCAGGTATTATTCTAAACCTGTTCGAGGACGAACGTTTGTTTAAGAGGTGGAGAATGTAATGACCCAACCGGTCATTTTAACTTTTAGAAACCTGTTCCTTAAAATAAAACTCCCCAAACATGCTTTTATTAATTTATGACTCGTGGGGATGGTTGGTTCGGGATTTGAAAGTGTGTGAGTTGAAATCGGAACACTTGGTTCCTTAAGTTAGCCTTAAAAGGCCAAGTTTGACTTTGGTCAACATTTTGAGAAAACGACCCCAGAATCGGGATTTTACGGTTCCAATAGGTTCGTATGATGATTTTGGACTTGGGCGTATGTCCGAATCGGGTTTAGGATAACCCGGGAGCGTTTGACAATTAATAGTAAAAATCAACTATTTGAAAGTTTAAAATTCTTTAAATTTGGTTTGGAGTAGAATTTTGAGTAATTGCAGTCCGTTTGGAATTCCGAGTTTGGAATAGTTCCGTATAATTATGTAAGACTTGCACGTAAAATTTCGTGTCATTCCGAGTAGTTTAAGTATATTTCGGCGCATTGAAAGTAAATTAAAGAACTTGAAATTCTTAAGTTTGAATTAATTTGGTTTAGGGTATGATTCTTAGATTTGATGATATTTTACACGTTCCGAGAGTTCGAGCAAGTCCATTTTATGATTTCAAACCTGTTGGTATGTTCGGGAGGGGTCCCAGGGACCCGGGTGTCAATCGGACAAGGCTCGGACCAAGTTGGAAGTTGGGAACCAAAACTGAAGCTCCCAGCTACTGTCAGAATCGCACCTGCGCTTGGCCAGTCGCAGATGCAACATCCACAGATGCGATAGAAGCTCGCAGGTGCGGCACTCGCATATGCGAGATTTTGAGCGCAGAAGCGGAAAAGGGAAGGGGCAATCCACCGCAGATGCGAAGCTTTGTGCGCAAATGCGAGAATTTGCGAGGCAAGTGAAACTCGCACCTGCGAGGATTTTTTCGCAGGTGCGGAGCCGCATGTGCGTTCTAACTTCCGCAGGTGCGAAAGACCTGTTTGGCAGAAAGCTTAAAAGAACGGGAATTCACCATTTTTGCCCATTTTCTTCCATACTTGGGCGATTTTGGAGCTCTTTGTGAGGAGTTTTCAACTAACAACTTGGAGGTATGTTAATTCTACACCCCTTGAGTTAAATACATAGATTATAAGTAGATTATAACTAGTAAATCTTAGAAATCAAAGGTTTAGATGGAAAACCTAGATGTTATAAAAATAAGATTTTTAACCACGAAAATATTTATGGAATTGGGTAGAAATTATATATTTGAGTTCTTGAGATTATGGGTAACGTTTCCATCCGAGAATTTTCAGAATCCGGGCCCGTAGGCCCGTGGTGAATTTTAAAAATTTTACCATTTTGGATAGGGTAATTTATTTAATAGATAAATTTCAAAATATCGAACATATATTAATTATTTTATATAACTTTTGAATAGTTTTGATTTTTTGGCATTGAATAAAAAATTTTACGCGACGCGATAATCGGAAAGTGGACTTTGAGATGAGGTAAGTCTCTTGTCTAATCTTGTGAGGGGAAAATTACCCCATAGGGATTGAATTGAATAATTGTTGCTAATTGCGGGGACTACGTACGCACGAGGTGAAGAGAGTCCGTGCGTAGCTACTATAAATGCTAAAGTCCGAGTAGTTTAGGACTCAAAGCATGAATTAATTGTGTAAATTTTATTCCTTGATTAATTTATTTATATATATATATATATATATATATATATATATATATATATATATATATATATATATATGTGTGTGTGTGTGTGTGTGTGTGTGTGTGTGTGTGTGTGTGTGTGTGTGTGAATATATTGTGAATTGTTAGATAAAGATATTAAAGGATAGAAATCTCATATGCTTGATTTTCTGTTTAAATCAATTAATTATTAAAATAAATTGCTCTCCTCCCGAATTTATCTCATAATAAATATACTCTCCTTCCGGAGGTACATAAGAAAGTGACCTCCTTTCTTGTGGAGCGGACACCTCGGCAGGATAGATGTATCTATGGATCGCGCCGCACGTCCCTCGGCAGTGTACACGACACTCTGGA
This sequence comes from Nicotiana tomentosiformis, assembly GCF_000390325.3. Lineage (NCBI taxonomy): Eukaryota > Viridiplantae > Streptophyta > Magnoliopsida > Solanales > Solanaceae > Nicotiana > Nicotiana tomentosiformis. Next base: position 135,832,762 of record NC_090815.1, on the reverse strand, counting down.
TCGGGTCGTACGTCCTCGACAGAAATCGTGCTAAAAAATAATAATTATACGATATTTTAATAATTTATTTCAGCTTGCGAAGCTAATTGATAAATTTAAAAATCCTTGGAATTTAATGAATTATTATTCTTGCTTGTTAAAGAATCAATTGTTATTCCTGTAAATGATATTTAATTGATAAATTAGAAATTATTTTAATTGAAGAAATTTAATTAATATATTGAGAATTGTTGTATTTGAAGGAATTTGATTATTTTCGCTGATTAAATAAATTATTTTAAATTCTGTAAATCATGATAATTTAAATATCCTAGTTGTATTTCAATTTTTATTATTGACCCATAGTGAGTGTCAAAGTCGGCCATCTCGTCTATACCACTTCGAGATTAGGCTTGATACTTACTGGGTACACGTTGTTTACGTACTCATACTACACTTGCTGGACTTTTTTGTGCAGGAACTGAGGCAAGTATTAGTGGGGGGCCTATCATCTTACACCCACGTTATCCAGGGATATAGTGGTGAGCTGTTTCTCTGATCCGTTTTGCAGCTACTAGTGTCTCTCTTTGTATTTTTCATTCTGTCTATTTTTATTTCAGACAGTATTTGGGGTTTTGTATAATCTACTAGATGCTCATACACTTGTGACACCAGGTCTTGGCACACACATTGGTAGAGTTTGAGTTTTATTATATTTTTCTTGGTTTTAAATTTGTTCAAGTAGAGGGACCTAAATTTGAGGCAGCGCAGATGGCTGGAATTACTAAAAGATTATGATATTACTATCCTAAATCATCCAGGTAAGGCAAATGTAGTTGCAGATGCCTTGAGTAGAAAGGCGGAAAGTATGGATAGTTTGGCTTTCATTTCAGCAGAGGAGAGGCCATTAGCTTTGGATATCCAGTCCTTGGCCAACAGACTTGTGCGGTTAGATATTTCAGAGCCCAACTGAGTTCTTGCATGTGTCGTAGCTCAGTCTTCATTATTTTCGCAAATCAAGGCTCGCCAGTATGATGACCCACACTTAATGGTTCTTCGAGAAACGGTACTACGAGTTGGTGCCAAGGAAGTTACTATTGGTGCGGATGGTGTTCTACGACTCCAGGATCGTCTGTGTGTTCCTAATGTGGATGAACTGAGGAAAAAGATCCTGGATGAGGCACATAGTTCTCGGTATTCTATTCATCCGGGTGCTACGAAGATGTATTGTGACTTGAGGCAGCATTATTGGTGGCAACGAATGAAAAAGGACATTGTTGAGTATGTAGCTAGATGTCTAAATTGCCAGCAAGTTAAATATGAGCACCAGAGGCCAGGTGGCCTACTTCAGTAGATGACTATACCGGAATGGAAATGGGAACGCATCACTATGGTAGTTGGGATGCCGCGGACCTTGAAGAAGTTTGATGCAGTTTGTGTGATTGTTGACAGATTGACCAAGTCGGCACATTTTATTCCTGTTATGACTACGTATACTTCAGAGAGGTTGGCCCAAATTTATATTCAAGAGATAGTTTGGTTGCACGGTGTGCCGTATTTCTATCATATCAGATAGAGGTCCTCAGTTTACTTCACATTTCTGGAGAGCAGTACAGAGTGAGTTGGGGACCCGTGTAGAGCTCATCGCATCCTTTCATACGCAGACCGAAGGGCAGTCAGAGCGGACAATTCAGATTTTGGAGGATATGCTTAAGTCATGTGTGATTGACTTTGGAGGTCAGTGGGATCGTTTCCTGCCTTTGGTCGAGTTTGCTTATAATAACAGTTACCAATCCAGCATCGAGATGGCTCCATTTGAGGCTTTATATGGTCGTCGATGCCGTTCACCTATTGGATGGTTTGAGCCCGGTGAGGCTAAGTTATATGGTACTGATTTGGTAAAAGATGCCTTGGAAAAGGTGAAGTTGATTTAGGAGCGACTTCGTACAGCACAGTCCAGATAGAAGAGTTACGCGGATCAGAAAGCGTGTGATATATCATTTATGGTAGGTGAAAAAGTTCTCTTGAAGGTTTCGCCGATGAAGGGAATTATGAGATTCGGGAAGAAGGGCAAGTTGAGCCCAAGGTTTATAGTCCCATTTGAGGTGTTGAGACGAGTTGGGGAGGTTGCTTATGAGCTTGCATTGCCTCCCAGTCTATTGGGAGTTCATCCGGTTTTCCATGTATCTATGCTCCGGAAGTATCATGCTGACCTATCACATGTGTTGGACTTCAACACAGTTAAACTAGATAAGAGTTTGGGTTATGAAGAAGAGCCATCTGCCATTGTTGATAAAAAAGTTCGCCAGTTGAGGTCCAAGAGGATTTCTGCAGTAAAGGTCCAGTAGAGGGGCCAACCAGTCGAGGAAGCGACTTGGGAGGCCGAGGAGGACATACAGAGCAAATATCCACACTTATTTAGCACTCCAGGTATTATTCTAAACCTGTTCGAGGACGAACGTTTGTTTTAGAGGTGGAGAATGTAATGACCCAACCGGTCATTTTAACTTTTAGAAACCTGTTCCTTAAAATAAAACTCCCCGAACATGCTTTTATTAATTTATGACTCGCGGGGATGGTTGGTTCGGGATTTGAAAGTGTGTGAGTTGAAATCGGAACACTTGATTCCTTAAGTTAGCCTTAAAAGGTCTAGTTTGACTTTGGTCAACATTTTCAGAAAACGACCCCAGAATCGGGATTTTACGGTTCCAATAGGTTCGTATGATGATTTTGGACTTGGGCGTATGTCCGAATCGGGTTTAGGATAACCCAGGAGCGTTTGACAATTAATAGTAAAAATCAACTATTTGAAAGTTTAAAATTCTTTAAATTTGGTTTGGAGTATAATTTTGAGTAATTGAAGTCCGTTTGGAATTCTGAGTTTGGGAATAGTTCCGTATAGTGATTTAAGACTTGCACGTAAAATTTCGTGTCATTCCGAGTAGTTTAAATATATTTCGGCGCATTGGAAGTAAATTAAAGAACTTGAAATTCTTAAGTTTGAATCAATTTGGTTTAGGGTATGATTCTTAGATTTGATGATGTTTTACACGTTTCGAGAGTTCGAGCAAGTCCGTTTTATGATTTCAAACCTGTTGGTATGTTCGGGAAGGGTCCGGGGACCCGAGTGTCAATCGGAAGAGGCTCGGACCAAGTTGGAAGTTGGGAACCAAAACTGAAGATCCCAGCTACTGTCAAAATCACACCTGCGCTTGGCCAGTCGCAGATGCGACATCCGCAGATGCGACATCCGCAGATGCGATAGAAGCTCGCAGGCGCGACACTCACATATGCGAGATTTTGAGCGTAGAAGCGGAAAAGGGAAGGGGCAATCCACCGCAGATGCGGACGATTTGTGCACCTGCGAACGCGCAGGTGCGAAGCTTTGTGCGCAAATGCGAGAATTGGCCAGGCAAGTGAAACTCTCACCTGCGAGGTTTTTTCTGCAGGTGCGGAGCCGCAGGTGCATTCCAACTTCCGCAGGTGCGAAAGACCTGTTTGGCAGAAAGCTTAAAAGAACGGGAATTCACCATTTTTGCCCATTTTCTTCCATACTTGGGCGATTTTGGAGCTCTTTGTGAGGAGTTTTCAACTAACAACTTGGAGGTAAGTTAATTCCACACCCCTTAAGTTAAATACATAGATTATAAGTAGATTATAACTAGTAAATCTTAGAAATCAAAGGTTTAGGTGAAAAAAACTAGATGTTATAAAAATAAGATTTTTAACCATGAAAATAGTTATGGAATTGGGTAGAAATTATATATTTGACTTCTTGAGATTATGGGTAACGTTTCCATCCGAGAATTTCCAGAATCCGGGCACGTGGGCCCGTGATGAATTTTAGGAATTTTACCATTTTGGATAGGGTAATTTATTTAATAGATGAATTTCAAAATATCGAACATATATTAATTATTTTATATAACTTTTGAATAGTTTCGAATTTTTTGGCATTGAATCGAGAATTTTACGCGACGCGATAATCGAAAAGTGGACATTGAGATGAGGTAAGTCTCTTGTCTAATCTTGTGAGGGGAAAATTACCCCATAGGGATTGAATTGAATAATTATTGCTAATTGCGGGGGCTACGTATGCACGAGGTGACGAGAGTCCGTGCGTAGCTACTATAAATGCTAAAGTCCGGGTAGTTTAGGACTCAAAGCATGAATTATTTGTGTGAATTATATTCTCTAATATATATATGTGTGTGTGTGTGTGTGTGTGTGTGTGAATATATTGTGAATTGTTAGATAAAGATATTAAAGGATAGAAATCTCATATGCTTGATTTTCTGTTTAAATCAATTAATTATTAAAATAAATTGCTCTCCTCCCGAATTTATCTCATAATAAGTATACTCTCCTTCCGGAGGTACATAAGAAAGTGTCCTCCTTTCTTGTGGAGCGGGCCGAATACCTCGGCAGGATAGATGCATCTATGGATCGCGCCGCACGTCCCTCGACAGTGTACACGACACTCTGGATCGGGTCGTACGTCCTCGACCGAAATCGTGCTTAATAATAATAATTATACGATATTTTAATAATTTATTTCAGCTTGCAAAGCTAATTGATAAATTTAAAAATCCTTGGAATTTAATGAATTATTATTCTTGCTTGTTAAAGAATCAATTGTTATTCCTGTAAATGATATTTAATTGATAAATTGGAAATTATTTGAATTGAAGAAATTTAATTAATATATTGAGAATTATTGCATTTGAAGGAATTTGATTATTTTTGCTGATTAAATAAATTATTTTAAATTCTGTAAATCATGATGATTTAAATATCCTAGTTATATTTCAATTTTTATTATTGACCCATAGTGAGTGTCAAAGTCGGCCATCTCGTCTCTACCACTTCGAGATTAGGCTTGATACTTACTGGGTACACGTTGTTTACGTACTTATACTACACTTGCTGCACTTTTTTGTGTAGGAACTGAGGCAAGTACTAGTGGGGGATCTATCATCTTACACCCACATTATCCAGGGGCATAGTTGTGAGCTGTTTCTCTGATCCGTTCTATAGCTACTAGTGTCTCTCTTTGTATTTTTCATTCTGTCTATTTTTATTTCAGACAGTATTTGAGGTTTTGTATAATCTACTAGATGCTCATACCCTTGTGACACCAGGTCTTGGCACACACATTGGTAGAGTTTGGGTTTTATTATATTTTTCTTGGTTTTAAATTTTATTAATATTTGCTTAATTTATTAGTTGGCTTGCCTAGTTGTAGTGTTGGGCGCCATCACGACTTATAAGTGAAATTGGGTCATGACAGTAGAAGCCTTCTTGACATCTGTATTCTTAATTAACAGAATGCCTTCATCAGTGTTACAAATGGTAACTCCATTCTTTAAACTCTTTGTAGAGCATCCGGATTATAATAGTCTAAAGGATTTTGGATGCAAGTGTTTTCTTTACTTAAAAGGAAAAATAAATTTTTTCCCAAAGACCTATCCCTGTGTGTTTATTGGATACAATAGCCTTCATAAAAGCTATAGGTGCTACCACCCACCTACCGGGAGAGTGTTTGTCTCAAGTTATGTGGTCTTTGATGAGAACACATTGCCCTATGTGCAACCAGATGCACCACTAGATAGTTCAAGTGACTCTACTCACATTGCTACCTTCTATGAGTTTTTCTCCAGGTTACAGGATACCTCAAGTTCAGATGTGAACTCTTCTAATTCAGGGAAAATGTTGAATGGATTACCATTAAGTAATCAAGGTGATCAACCCACAGCTAATGTGAATGCACCACCACTAAGTGATCAGTCCACACCTGATGCTCCAGTTGATGCTCTGGATGAGAATGCTGAGCCTACACTAACAACTAACCACAATGCTGACCCTGTTGAATCTCCTTTAGCAGTAGTCCCTATAGGAACAAATGATCACATAACTATATCAACCATTAACCTTACTTGGATCACTACCGATGCCCTTACTGAACCTCAGTCCACTAGACCAAGTGAAGAATCAAACAGCTCAGCTCAAGACAGTGCACCTTATAATTCTAATGTGTTTTCAGTTTATGATCCACAGGGAATTTAGCTTGAAGTTGACTTGTCTCATTGGTTCAATACTAAATCTAATTAGGATACACAAGCTATACCAACACAAGCAGAACCTAGTGATGATGCAAAACCAACATAGCACACATAAAATGCACAAAAACATCACATGGTGACAAGACAGAAATTAAAAAATATGCCAGTGAGACACATGTGTCTGGTAGTAGCTAAGGAGCCACAAACCATAAATGAGGCACTTAGCTCACCCGAATGACTTGCAGCTATTTAAGAGGAGATAAATACACTTCACCAAAACAAGACCCGGACACTGGTGCCCAAGGCAGATGGTATGAACATAGTTGGCTTTAGGTGGGTGTTTAAAACCAAGTTAAAGGCTGATGGATGCATTGATATGTATAAGGTAAGACTAGTTGCCAAAGGGTATTCACAGTTTGAAGGAGTAGACTTTGAAGAAACCTTCAATCAAGTTGTTAAAGCAACCACTATAAGAGTAGTTCTCTCAGTAGCTATGAGTCTCCATTGGTGTATCAGGCAACTAGATGTAAAGAATGCATTTATGCATAGACATCTACAAGAGAAAGTGTACATGAGTCAACCACCAGGTTTTAAAGATCCTAGACATCTTGATAGTGTGTGCCATCTAAAGAAAGCATTGTATGGCCTTAAGCTGGCACCTAGAGCCTGGTTTGACAGGTTCAATCTACATTTGCTTCACCTTGGGTTTAAGTGCAGTAAAGCAGACTCCTCACTCTTTATGATGCATTGTAAAAGAGGCACAATCTTGCTTCTTCTGTATATTGATGATATAATTGTCACTGGGAGTTACACTGCTCTAATTTCAGAAATTATTGGTGAATTAGGGAAGGAGTTTGCTATGAAAAATCTTGATCCTCTGCACTTATTCTTAGGTATCGAGTTCACCTACTTTACTAGAGGCATTCATCTGAATCAAAGTAAGTATGCTGCAGAATTACTTGCCATGACTAGCATGACACTTGCTAAACTAAAGGTGGCAAGTGGGCCGGTCCGGGCCCGGGCCCGCGGTTAAGTAGGCTGGGACCTTTAGGACCGCTAGAGGTGGGCTTGTGCCAGTTCTTAGCTAGGAACCGTTAGGACCGTGCGCGCTTGGCCTACCAAGAGACCGGGACCAGACCGGTCCCTTGGCGGGCCAAACGGGCCTAATGAATATTTTTAAAAAATAGCCATTAGGGGTTTAAAAATTAGCCATTGGCTATTTAAAAAATTGCCATTTAACCCTCCCCCAACTTAGTTTTAACCCCAAACGTTTTATAATTGTACTCTTTTCCTATTTTTAACTATAAATACCCCCTCATTCTTTTATTTTCTTACAAAATCAATATCAATCTATCACAATCTCTCTCTAATTTTCTTCTATACTTTCTACTATTGCTTACTTTATTCAATAAAATAGTCAAAAAATATTGAGGTTGTTATAATTTGTGAAAAATTGTGAAGTTGGTGAATTGAAGTCATCAAGTCTTCAACGATAATCAATTTTCAACAAGTTGTTCGTCAATTCGGTAAACTCGTTCCAACTCTTAAGTCTTTATATTATAGTTTTGTTTGTTTTATTTATTTTCTATTACTTGATTAATTAAGATGTCTTCTTTAAGAAATATGTTTGGTAAAATAAGAATAAGGGAAATCCAAGACTGGCGAATCTAGTAGTACTGTTGTTCCTCCTCCCCCGCCCCCAGATTCCTGAACTAAACTCCATACCCGTCCTACACCTGCTATTCTTGATACTGATAATAGTTTATTACAATTTACCGAGACTGAATTTTACCATAATATTGCACCCGGTGAATATTTAGACCATGAATTAATGAATGCTCTCTATTCTAATAATTATAATACTATTGATGAAAATAATGATGAGGAAATTGATCTTGATGAAACTCAATCAGACGATGATACACCCACTAGTCCTTCTCCTGATGTTGATCCAACTAGTGATAACACTGCTAATCCAAATGATAACCCATCTGATACTCCCATTACTGCCTTACCTTTTCTAGACAACCTACCAAACGGCAGGAAACATCTCATGTTTGGCCATTTTTTATTCAACTAGTTTCACAAAATAAGGCTAAGTGTAAAACTTGTAGTATGGAGTTAGCTTTTAAATATTTTGGATAGCGGGGCGGGACGAGATCTTTGGCTAGACACATAAAAAAATTCCCTAAATATAACGTCAGATATCAACGTCTGAAAGCTTTGGCCGAGGGGAAAAGTGTACCTAGTCCTAGTCAGGTTGACCCTAGTACCGGTTCAAATCAATTTCAATCGGGAATTAATACTGTTACCGGTGGTATTTTAAATTATGATCCAAAAAAAGACCGGGAAGAATTGGCAAAAATGGTAACTGTTATGTGCTTACCCTATAGTTTTCCTTCTGACAATAAGTTTATGCATTATAGTAGATATTGTTTTAATCCTACTTATAAAGGTTTTCCTCGTATAACCGTAAAGAGCGATATTTATAAATATAAGCACGAATATGAATAATATTTGCGCTATTTATTTACTCATATAAATTGTCGTGTTGCTATTACAACTGATATTGGTAGAAGTAACAACGACTGTGATTACCTTACTGATACATGTCATTGGATTGATGAGGATTGGATAATGCAAAAACGCATAATTGCTTATAGAATAATTGCTTCACGTCACACAAGGTAGTTTATTGCTAGCACAGTTACAGATATTCGCAGATGTTTTTGCATTAGTGGTAAAATAATATCGGTTTAAATGGATAATGCTACTAATAACATAAATGCTATAGACTTGCTTACCACTACGCTAAATCCTGTATTTAGCAACATTTTTCATGTTAGATGTATTTGTCATATTTACCATTTAATTATGGATGATGGTATGAGAATTTTAAATATTCACATTGATAAGGTTAAAATGGCTCTTAACTGGATTTTTCATTCAAACCGTAGAAGTGGACTTAGAGAATATTTTAAAAGATGCGATGAATGTGGCCTAAGAGAAAGAAATGTTCCTAAACCTTATCCAACTAGATGCAATTACATGTATGAAAGTTTGATTGTTGCATATGAATATAGAAATCTCATAAACTCAACGTTTAATACACATGTAAGTGATGATCACGATTACCTTACGAATGAGGATTGGGCTAATGTTAAAATGCTTGTTGATTTTTTAGAAAAATTTCATATTGCTACAAATGAATTTTCTGGGTAATACTATCCTACTATTTCTAACTGTTTAGTTTATATAGCAGAACTTGCAAATTTATTTTCTCATTTTTCATAGGGTGGGAAAATTTATCAACTTGCTATTGATTCTATGAGAAAAAAGTTTAAAAAATATTTTTTCCCTATTCCCCCTATTTATGGTGTTGCTGCTTTATTAAATCCTTGTATGAAATTAGGAGGTCCTCAATTTTGGTATGAAACTGTTTATAATTGTTTAGCACTTGAAGATGATGAGTTGCCTAAACTTCCGGAAGCAATAGCCTCAATTAGAATAAATACTCAAACTATTTATAATGCTTATTGCATTAAATCATGCTAGACCATATGTTCTAACTCCTTCTTCTGATTCTCAATTTTCTAAAAGAACTGCGAGAGTAAGAGGACTTAGTGCTTGGACAGGGTTTAAGGGTTCTTTTGGTTCTTGTAGTAATGATTTTCACAACTAAATGAGCTTGAAGTTTATTTGTCGCAGCAACTTGAGGAAGTGAGTCCCGACGACACCTTTAATATTTTGCAATGGTGGAAGGACAAAGAAAAATACTTTCTGGTTCTATCAAGAATGACTCGAGATATTTTAACTATTCAAGCTTCAACAATGGCATCAGAGAGCACTTTTAGTCAAGCAAGACTTCAAATCGGTGATTATAGAGCGTCTATGAGAAAGGGAGAGCTTGGAAAAATCAATACTTTTCAGAGATTAGATCCATTCGGAAAGAAAAAATCTTGGACTTGCTGAATCACAACCAGAGGAAGACGAAGCTTACGAAGAAATGCTAGATGAACTTGCTGAGGATGCTGCTTCGCCTGACAATGGAAGCGGCGATGACCAAGCTACTTTTTCGCCACCACCAACGGAACTTCTTCCGAACCTTGAAGGATTTATGAAGTTTGTAAGAGATAACATGTTACTTGTATGAACAAAAATTAGTATGTATTATGTAACTTCTATTTTGGCACATCTTGATTAGTTCCTTTTTTCTTCTCAATTGTGGTATTAGTACCTTATTGTGCTCATTCCATAAGGGAGGGGGGGAGGGGGGCGGGGGGAGAAGAAGACTAAGAAAGATATTGCCTTAGTTTTTGTTGCTATAATAAAATTACAAGACATTACTTTGAATATCTTTTTACAATATTTTTGTCTTTAAATTTGAATTAAACAACTAGGTCACAATTCTATAATAAATTTATAAGGCATTGCCTTAGATATTTTTTAACATCTTTTTAGCTCTAATGATAAACCAATAAGCACACCTCTAGCACAAAAGCATGGTCTAAAAAAAGCCATGGATGATCTAGTGGATGCTTCACTATATAGGAGTATTGTTGGCAGTCTGCAATATTTAACTCTCCCAAGGCCAGACATAGCTCATGCAGTGAATCTGGCAAGTCAATTCATGCAAAGTCCAAACAACACTCATTATATGGTTTCTCTGATGCAGATTGGGGAGGGTGACCTATGACTAGGAGATCAACTACAGGCTACTATGTCTACCTAGGAGCTAACTGCATATCTTGAACATCCAAGAAGCAACACACAATGGCAAGGTCTAGTGTAGAAGTTGAGTATAAAGCACTAGCCTCGACAACAGCTGAAATGACATGGATAACCTACATTCTCAATGACATTAGGGTTCGTTTAAAAACTGCACCAATATTGTTCTATGATAACTTGAGTGCACAATATATGACATTCAATCCAGTAATTCATGCTAGAATAAAGCATGTTGAGATGGACTATCACTTTGTTAGACAAAACGTTGTGGTTAGCTTGTCCCAAGGTTTGTTAGATCAAAAGACCAGCTAGCTGACATCCATACTAAGGCATTGACTAAGCAAATGTTTGCAGGTTATCGAAGCAAGCTAGGAGTGGTAACTCCACCCCTCACTAGCTTGAGGGAAAGTGTTGAAGGAGCTGATCATGATAAGGATAAACTTGCACGAGATAAGGATAGTCAGATTATTTTGTAGAGTTTGTATTCAACTCAATGTAATAGTCATACATGTAGTAGAACTCTAAGTCATTTGTATAAGTTATCATTTAGCATACTTAGCCTAGTATTTTGATTCTTTTGTGACTTGTATAAATGCAGTTACTTGTGGCTTTTATATACCAAATCTAAGCTCCGATACTAACTGTTGGGCTAAAACCAACCCAAAAATAGCTTAACATGGCCGTGTGATATTGTTCGTTTTTGTCATATGCCCGCATGATTTTTCTCGTAAGGCCTCACATCATTAAGTGATGCTTATACTTTATATGTAAGCTCTCAATCTTTTTAATTACAAATGTAGGACTTTGTCCGCACACCGAACAAAGACAATTTTATGCATGGTAAATATAGCTGGAGTCGAACAAATACGTGGTTCCACATTTGACAATTTTTAGCTCTACTTGAGCTGTCCTATATTGACCCCAAAGTTAACTTGGTCCTCTCATATATAATAAATTTTGTGACGCACTCCTAAAAGTAGGCATTTGTTCCTATCTTCTTTATTAATATTTGGCTTAATTAATTGTCATGCCATATCCCGTGATTAATAAGATATCTAGGTAACATTATCCAATTAATTAATTAATGTTAATTAAACAGATAATACGACATGGTTGTGTAACAAAACCTCATTTCTTACTTCTGGTGCTATCCACGCAGTCCCAAAAGTCAGCATGGTTCATGTATTTACAGCATTAATTAACTCCGTTATTGAGAGTATTGGCTTTATTGAGAGTATTGGCTTAGTTAATCCATAACTAGAAACAACTTGTACAGTAACAATATAAAATATGTGTATTAATTAATAAAGATTCAAATTCCCTTTATTTTCTTATTGCCAGCGCACCTAAACAGTTTTGTTTGGGTTCAAAATGTTCGACTTTTATCATACCTTATCACCAAATCCTAATTGATGAGTTTTATGTAGTCTGGTATGTGTATTGTTTGACTCGCTAAACAAAAACCAAAACAACATTAGTTAAATAAATATATAAAATAAAAATTAATAATTAATCACATTGCACGTTGACGAAGTTATGTCATTGTATATATCTGAGACGTGAAGCAAACATTTTAAACATGCGATTACTGCAATAATAATACAGAAGACTTGCCAGCACTACAATTTCTTATAAACTCAGAACCTTTGTGTGTTTTATTATCCGGAAATTTTGATTTCTTAATGGTAAAAAGCTGATCAAACCTATGGCTTCTTCAGTTGTTCTTTCTCCCGCTATTATCATGTCATATAACAAGTACAGGATCCGTCAAAAGCTACCCCAAATCAGAGCTCAGAGCTATAGAGATGAAGGTATGTTGGTTTCTTTCTTTTTCTGCTTACATCTCATTTCACGTTACATACACATCAATTGTGTAATGGGCGTAAAAGATCAAGTTTAAGGCAGATGGAGAAGTAGAGAGGTTTAAGGCAAGATTAGTTGCGAAATGTTACCGTCAAAGAGAAGGTTTGGATTACCATGATACTTTTTTTCCTGGGGCAAAGATGGTTACAGTGAGATCCATCATAGCATTAACAGCATCAAAGGGTTGGGATTTGTTCCAAATGGATGTTTATAATGCTTTTTTATAAGGAGATCTATATGAGGAGGTATACATGGAGATGCCAGAAGGCTTTAGAGGTCAGGGGGAGAAGAAGGTGTGAAGATTGCTCAAGTCCTTGTATGGACTCAAGCAGGTATCTAGGCGGTGAAACATTAAGTTGACTGAAGCCTTCATAAGTGCAGGTTTCACTCAAAGTAATCATGACTACTCTGTTCACCGTGAGAAAAAGCGAGGATGTGGTGATCATTTTAGTCCATGTAGATGATCTACTTATAACAGGAAGTAGCAAAGAGCTTGTGAGTGTTGCTAAAAGCATATTGCATGATAAATTTAATGTCAAGGACCCAGGGGAGCTTAAGTACTTCCTAGGCATTGTAACAACCCGACTGATCATTTTGAGCTCTAGCATGTCGTTCGGTGGTTCGATACCTTGAGTAGCTTCACTTTATGTATTATGACTTTCACGTGTAGTCGGATTATATTTTCGGGAAGATCAGAGTTGGTTTGGAAGAATAATTCTCAATTCGGAAGCTTTAAGTTAGAAGAGTTGACCAATGTTTGAATTTTGGTAAACGACCTCGAATCAGTGTTTTGATGGTTCCGTTAGGTCCGGATGATGATTTTGAACTTAGGCATATGTCCGAATTTGGATTTGGAAGTTTGTAGGTTGATTTGATATTTTTTGACAAAAGTTGGAAGATTGAAGGTTTAGAAGGTTGATAGATTTGACCGAGAGTTGACTTTGTTGATATCAGATCCGGATTATGATTTCAGAAGTTGGTATAGGTCCGTTGTGTCATTTGGGACTTGCATACAAAATTTGGGGTCATTCTAGGTTGATTTGGTATGGTTCGACATGAGTTTTAGAAGTTTAAAAGTTCATTAGTTTATTAAGCTTAAATTGATGTGCGATTCATGGTTTTGATATTGTTTGGGGTGATTTTAGGCCTCAACTAGGTTCGTGTTATATTTTGGGACTGGTTTGTGTGATTGGGCGGGGTCCCTGGGGTTTCGGGTGTGTTTCGGATGTGTTTGGGTTGTGTCGCGTTCTTATTTGATATTTCAGCGTCGTTTCTTTGGGCATAAAGAGTACTATATTGAGAAAACGACCTTTGATTTATGATTAAATTAAACTATTATATCCATATCGTAATTATGGAACCATAGCAACAAGAATCGTCGAATTTCGAGGTCGTATGAGAGAGTTATTCCCATTTTCGTGTCGGGAAAGATTGCTAGTTTATGGTGCGAACTTTTGTTCTTCACAAGCGTGAGAGAGATTCCGCGAACGCGAAGAAGGATTTCTGGGTTGATCGGTCAACATGAAAATTTACTCTTCGCGAACACGAAGATCTCCCGCGAAGGCGATGAACAAAAATAATCTCGACATTGTTTTAAACCGAGAATTTTAGTATTTTGTGCATATCTTGAGTTCTAGAGCTTTGTTTGAGGTGATTTTTATGGTGTTGTTCTCGACTCAACAAGGGAATAAATATCTGATCTTTATTTTGATGTTTTCCATGATTATTTTCGTTGATTATTATTTTTATTCGTCTTTGAATTGTAAAAATTTGGGTTTTGAGCCCCAAAGTTGAGAAATGGTAAATCGTTGATTTGAGGGTCAATTCGTGGATGAAATTGGATGATTTTCTGGATATATACTATATAAGTTAGGGTAATACTTATTTTTGATAATATTTGAAATTCGGGCACGTGCGCCCAGGCGTTGACTTTGTTGACTTTTCGAGCGGAGTTGGGAATTATTATAAATTTTTAAATTACGAGTATTGGATTATATTTTAATTGGTTTGCACGTTGTTTGATTAGTTTCGGATCATTTGGCATCGGTTCGAGGAGTTAGAGAGGCGTTGGAGCCGGTTCGCGAATTTCTAAGCAAGGTAAGTCTCCTGTCTAACCTTTTGAGGGGGAATTTATCCCGTAGGTGTTATATTTATTATGTGCTATATGTTGTGGGAGCTATGCACGTATGAAGTGACGAGCGTCCGTGCATATGCTAGAGTTCCTGATTATGTCCGGGTAGGCTTAGTCTCACGCCATGCTTTAATTGTACTATTTTAGATACTTGACGAGCTACTTGATTAGCCGTGGATATTGTACTTTCCTTTACGGATTCCTTTCGCTTTGTGCGTATTTGTACGATAGTTTTTCTTGAATTTTATAACTTACACGTATATTCGTGAGTGGGGTCCGTGACCCATCAAAGTTTTATATTCTAATGGGATCGGACTGAATGCCTCAACAATACTATTATCGGATCGGACCATTCGCCTCGGTGGTATCATGTAACACACTCTTATGGGATCGGGCTGTTCGCCTCGGCGGTATCATGTAACACACTCTTATGGGATCAGGCCATTTGCTTCGGCGGTATTATATAACACTCTTATGGGATCATGCCGTTCACCTCAGCAGAGTAACATATTCTTATGGGATCGACCCATTCGTCTCGGCAGGATTATGTATCACACTCTTATGGGATCGGGCAGTCGCCTCGGCAGTTCTATGAAATACTCTTATGGGATCGGGCCGCTCGCCTCGGCATAATCACGTGAAATACTTGATAAGGGATCCGTGTACTCATGAGTTTTCTGACTTGAAATGTGACCGTTGATTTGGTATTGGCCATTACGTATTCCATTTGAGGAGGTATTCGATAATTGTGGACTTTGTGTTCATTGTTCAGTTGTAGACCGTATTATTTGCTTATATCTATTCTGATTTTTTACTTACCATATTTCATACTTGTCTACCTTATTATATTTGATTTATTGGACCACTAGTAAGTATCAATGTCGACCCCTCATCACTACCACTTCGGATTTATGCTAGATACTTACTGGGTACGCGTTGATTTACGTACTCACCCTGCACTTCTGTACTGAATGTACAAGTACTGAGGCATGTACATTAGGTGGTCATCTTGGCGCAGTTGCTGAGGGGACTTTATGGTGAGCCGCATTCTACGATAGAATTTGTAGCACACACAGTCCCCATCTTATTCAATTATTATATCCTGTATGTTTTATATTCCATACAAATATTGTGTTAGTGTTGTATTGTTCTAGTAGATGCTCATGCTCTTGTGACACCGGATTTTGAGGGTTCCTAGTGGATGTTCATTATTTTATTTTACGTTATCATTATCACTTCACTTTATGATTTATTTATATTCGAAAATTTGATAAACAAAAGCACATGTTTCTATGAGTGCTAGATTTTATTCTATTTATTTAATAAAAATTCTGATTTTAAAAATTTAAAATTGATAGTTTAAGTGGAGGTTCCCGCATTGGCTTGCCTAGCAGCATAATTGGGCGCCATCACGACCTATTATGGGATTTGGATCGTGACATGCATAGAACATAACATTTTGTTGAATCAAAGGAAATATGTGCTTGAGTTGATTTCTGAAATGGGGCTCAGTGGAGCAAAGCCTTATGCCACACCACTGGAGATAAACTACAAGTTGACTACTATGGAATATTATAAGGCAGTAGGTACAATAGAAGATTTGCCATTGCAGGATGTTTGTGCTTATCAGAGGCCGGGGAAGTTGCTATATGTGACTATCACCAGACCTGATATTAGTTACACAATGCAGACACTCAGTCAATTTATGCAAATGCCTAAACAATCACCTTGGGAAGCTGCCATCAGAGTGGTTAAGTATCTCAAGAATGCACTTGGTCTAGATGTGTTTATGAAGGCTGAACTAACACAACATCTTACTTGTTGGTGTGACCTTGACTGGGCTGCTTGTCCTAACACTAGAAGGTCTGTGACTGGATATATTGTCAAGTTTGGTGAATCCTTGGTGTCTTGAAAGTCTAAGAAGTAGCAAACTGTCTCCAGAAGCTCATCAGAGGCAGAATATCGAAGCATGGCATCTGCTGTGGCTGAAGCAACATGGTTACTTGGGCTATTTCAGGAGTTGGGAGTTGACATTACACAGCCTGTCGTGGTTCATAGTGACAGCAAGACTGCTATACAGATTGCTGCAAATCCAATCTTCCATGAGTATACTAAGCATATCGATATTGATTGCCACTTTATTAGAGATAAAATCAAGGAAGGAGTCATACACACAACTTTCATTGGCACTAAAGAACAACTGGAAGATTTATTGACGAAGGGGCTTAGCAAGATGCAACACTTCCAATTAATGGGCAAGCTGGGCGTGCTCAATATTTTGTACCCTCCGGCTTGAGGGGGAGTATTGATGTGTATGTAACAGAAATGACACGTGGCGGCATCTGTATGGGTCAAGTTGTTTGTTAGTTGGTTAGAGTGAGTTGGTTAGAATAGTAACCCTATGTCCACCTGTAGCTTAGCCGTTAATAGTCGGTTAAAGTATATTGATAGTGTAAAAAAATTATTATATTGCTAGTGTACATAAGTTAAATCCTTCTATTTTTTACATTAGCGCCACTTAAAATAAGAGAATCCTTTGTTGGTCAGTAATGTTAAATGAAAATTGCAGGAAAATCAAGGCATGTAGTTGATGCAGATTTACAAGTTTTAAAGGAACGGATGGAAGAAGTGAAGATGAAAGAGAGACCGGAGAGGTGTTTGGTATGCGATCAGGGTTGGAATTACACAACTGCTATTAATACTGCAAGTTCATATTATCAGAAGAAACACAAGAAAGAATTGTATTACATATCTCAATGTGTTGAACTATTTTGCATGGTTGGTGGAACTATTGGATTTACTATACTTGGCTGTAGTCTTTGCCTTTACCTTATTTCCCTTCTTATTTATTTAAATCTTAGCAACTGAGCATATGGTTGTGCTCAAGTAGCAGTACTGTGATTCTATTTGTAACTATGTGATTATTTTCATTTTTACACATATATTCTTTTGGGGTATTTAATTGCCCAAACACTGTAGCTTGTAATAGCAGAGCTTATTTTTCTATTAGCTCTGCCCTGGACATTTGAAATCCATTGTTAACTTTTTTCTTCTTAGAAAGTTAGAAGAATAAAAAGCTTTGGGAAGCACTTTGTTGATTCATGTATTCCTAGTTGCAAGGATACAATGTTCATGACTGCTTAAGTTATATTACTATCTAAGTTAAATTACTATTTATTTTTTGTAGATTAATTCGTCGAGTGTAATTTATTCTGTATACTTCTTATGTTCTAGGTCATGTGCAATGTCCACAGAGGAAAAAGCATGAAGTAAAGACAATCTTTGCGTCTTTCTACACTTCTTTTTTTGGTAAGTATCAACTTTTCATTAATTACCAAGGTATCATTTACAGAATCAGCTAGACTTTATAATACAATCTGGTTTGCTTATAGCAACTAACAAGAAAAATCACTATAACAAATAAAGAACTCACTATCCATGTTTAATCTCCCTTTTTTATCTAGGAAATCTGTACTTTTGGAGTAGTATCTTAGTGGTATCATTGGCTCTAACATAACATATATATGAAATCTCTCTAGCTATTGCTTCACGTGTTCTTTCCTTCTGGGCAAATTGTCTATTGTTCCTTTCAATCCAGACTACATAAACAAACTCTGTAAACGCCAACTTCTCTAGTTTTGCCTGCGTAGTTTTTCCTTTTGTATTCTGCTCGATCCAGTGCTGCATATGATTCCATGAGCTCATTGCCACCCATGTAATGTGCAATCACTTCATTAGTTTATCCTAAACCTATCTTCCAATTGCACATTCTGCAAACAAATGATCCCCGCTTTCAACTGCCAATTTACACATGACACAACTAGTATCAACTTGCATTCCCCAGCTTTTCAATCTTGTAGCTGTGAGTTACCTGTTTTGTTGGTGGAGCCATGTTATAAATATTGCTTTTGGACTTGCTGCATTGCCACACATGATGTTTTTCTAGGTAACTCTGGGCAGATCCCCTAGCATTCTCAAGTAAATGCTTCTGATCATACTTTTGCTATTTAGTTGATCTGGTTGCACATGACACATTTCTTCTCTTGCTTTGAGTATTTTCCTAACCATCCAACTAGCTTGTTGAGGAATAGGTATACTCTCCAAGGGTTGTACTTTTATATAGTATTCATGAATCCACTTAATCCAGAGAGTGTCTTTCTTAGTCTTCAGATCCCAACATGTCTTTGTTATAGCTGCTTTGTTCCACATCTTTAGGTTTGTGAGATTCAATCCTCCTGTGTCTTTGGCAGACACATCCTACTCTACGATACCAGTGATTTTATGGTGATTCCATTTGCTCCATACCATATAAAACTTCTGCAATAACCTTCAATAGCTTTCATCACTTTAGCAGGTATGATAAACAGTTGTGCCTAATAGGATTGAATGCCAAAAAATACTGACTTTACCAAGTGGACTCTGCCTGCATATGATAACTTTTTTCTGTCCATGATGAAATTCTGGTTGTGATCTTGGTTACTAGAGGCTGCCATTCTACCAGTTTCAGTTTTCTAGTGGCCATTAGAATCCCTAGGTACCTGAATGGTAAGTCACCCTGTCTATATCCAAGTGTCTGTTGGATTTCCTGCTTGGTAACTTCTGATACACTACCATAATAGATAGCACTCTTGGAGAGATTATTCTGTAATCCTGAAGCAACTGTGATAGACCAAAATTTTCATGTAGAAGCCCTACAGAGATTTTGTCACCTTTAGCAAACATGAGGAGATCGTCTGCAAAGCACATATGTGTTACATTCAGTTTAGAGCACTTTGGGTGATACATAAATTGCTCCTCTTCCTTTAGGGTATTAAGACTTCTACTCAAATACTCCATGACAATAGTGAATAGAAAGGGAGACATTGGATCTCCTTGTCGAAGTCCTCTTGATTCACCATTTATAACTATGGAGTAGTTGATAGTTGTAACACACTTCATCACTCATCAGATAAACTTTTGAGGAAAATGCAACTATACCAACATTTGCTCTAAGAACCTCCAGTCAACAGTGTCATATGCTTTTTGAATATCCACATTTACCATGCATCTGGGTGAGATATATTTTCTTGTATATGCTTTCACCAGTTCATGGGCCATAATCACATTATCTGCTACCTTCCTTCCTGTGATAAATCATGATTGAGTCTATGTAATAATGGTAGCAATCACCTTCTGGATTCTGCATGCAAGAATTTTGGCTATGATCTTATATAGAACAATGCTTCAGACAATTAGCCTATACTCTT
This sequence comes from Nicotiana tomentosiformis, assembly GCF_000390325.3. Classification (NCBI taxonomy): domain Eukaryota; kingdom Viridiplantae; phylum Streptophyta; class Magnoliopsida; order Solanales; family Solanaceae; genus Nicotiana; species Nicotiana tomentosiformis. Next base: position 135,812,753 of record NC_090815.1, on the reverse strand, counting down.
TGATTGTAGCAGGATTGAATATCTTTGGGATTAGGGTGACTGCTGTACATTTGATTTCTCTATACATTTTACCTGTTATGAAGAAGTCTTGTACAACTTCTATGATTTCATTTTTAATGACAGGCCATGCTCTTTTGTAGAACACAACATTATATCCATCCACCCCTGGAGCTTTGTCATCTCCTATGGACTGAAGCCCTTCATAGATCTCCTCTTCTGTCACATCCTCACATAACTTGAGTTGTTGGTCATGGTTATGTATAGTTCCCCTTCTCATGATTATGCTGCTTACTGCTGTCACAATATGTAGAGCTGACCCCATAAGTGATCTATTTAACTGTATTATCTCCTTCTTTATATCAGTTGCTTCTACTGACCTTTATCCCTCTTGAGAGTCAAGTTCTAAGATTTGCTTATTCTATTTTCTGTCTCTCATAACAACTGAAAAGTAACTAGTGTTGGCATCTCCAAGCTTTATCTATCTTGCTCTGGTTTTTTGTTGCATGACACTTTCTTCAATCATAGACCACTTCTCAAGTTGACAAATAATCTCCTTCTCTTCCATTGCCAAGTCATCTGAGTATTGGTTGCTTATCTTGATTTGAATTTCTTGAAAATCATCTCTTTCTTGGTTGATTCTTGTTGCTACACCTTTGAACTCAATCTCATTTAGTATTTTTAGTTTCTCCCTAAGTTCCTTCTATTTCATCCAGATATTCCTCATCTTGTGTAGGTGAAGCCTTTGTTTCCAGCTTTCCTCCACTAAATGAAGATAATTCTCATGTGTTGCCCTTACATTGAAGAATTTAAAAGAAGCTTCGATCCTTGGCTCCCTAACATTAGTAGCTATCATCATAGGGCAATGGTTTGATATATGTAGGAATTTATATTCATTGTTCAGATGACCAAATTTCATCATCCATTCAGCATTCCCCATTGCTCTATCTATTCTGCTCCATATTCTATCTCTTCCTTGTTGCTTGTTTGTCCAGGTCTAGTAATCTCTTTTCTAGGGTAGTTTATTCAGCATCAGTTGTTGAACACACTTTGCAAAGTCCTTTATCTCAAGGCTAGTAACTGTTGATCCCTGCAGTCTATCTTGTGGACTCAAGATAGAGTTGAAATCTCCCCAAATAAGCCATGGTTTAGTGGTTGTTTTAGACAGAATAACTAATTGTTGCCATAGTTCTTTCCTCTGCTCCACTTTATTGTAACCATAGACAACTGTCATTTCACAGTCTATTTGTTGGTTCCTACTCATCATTTTATAGTGAGTAAGCTGTGCTTCTTTCTTCAGAACTTCAATCTTGTAAGCATTACTGTCCAAAGTAACCAGATCCTACTATTATTTGCATGGTTATAGTTGGTTTCAAATCCCCAACCTAGGGGCAATTTTATTGTTTATTTCATTTGCTTTATGCTCTTTCACCCTTGTCTCCATTAATCCTGCTAATTTGACTCTATTTTTTGAGATATTTAGCTAATTCTTTCTGCTTATATCTCTTATTTATTCCCCTCACATTCCATATTAGCCAAGATATTAATGATGACTACGAATCCCTTACCTATGTTAGAAGGGAGGAGATATTTAGCTAATTCTTTGTACACTTCTCTCTCTCTCTCTCTCTCTCGATATATATAAAATATTTACGTCATAGAAACAAGTAAAATTTAAATCAAAATAAATAAAAAATTGTTATTAGAATACATGTAGTTTGGTATATAGATAACTAAAAGGTAATTCGTCACTTCTGAACACCTACGTCTAAGGGTGGCAAGTGGGCCGGTCCGGGCCCGGGACCACGGTTCAAATAGGCCAAACGGCCCAGAACCGGTAGATGTGGGCATGGGCCGGTCTCGTGGGCCGGTTCTTGGCTTAGAATCATTAGGACCGGGACCGTTTGGTCCGCCAAGGGAACGGGACCGGACCGGTCCCTTGGCGGGCCAAACGGTCCCAACGGTAAAGTTTTTTTTTTTAAAAAAAGAGCCGTTTGGAAAATTTAAAATACAGCTGTTGGGCTGCCAAAAATAGCCGTTGGCTATTTAGAAAATAGCCATTTAACCTCCTAACTTTGTTTTAACCCCAAACTTTTTATCATTACACTTTTTTCCTATTTTTCACTATAAATATCCCATTATTCTTTCATTTTTTTTTACAAAATCAATATCAATCTATCACAATCTCTCTCTAATTTTCTTCTATACTTGGTACTATTGCTTACTATTGTTACAATTTGTGAAAAAATTGTGAAGTTGGTGAATTGAAGTATTCAAGTCTTCAACGATAATCAATTTTCAACAAGTTGTTCGTCAATTCGGTAAACTCGTTCAAACTCTTAAGTCTTAATATTATAGTTTTTATTTATTTTATTTATTTGCTATTACTTGACTAATTAAGATGGCTTCCTTAAAAAATTATTTTTCCAAAAATAAGAATAAGGAAAAATCCAAGAGTGGACAATCTAGTGGTACTGTTGTTCCTCCTCCCCTGTCCCCGACTCCCCGAACCGAACCCCATATCCGTCCTACACCTGCTATTCTTGATACCGATAATAGTTTATTATAATTTATCGATAGTCAATTTTATATAATATTGCACCCGGTGAACAAATAGATCATGAATTAATGAATGCTCTTTATTCTAATAATTATAATACTATTGATGAAAATGATGATGAGGAAATTGATTTTGATAAAACTCAACCGGATGATGATACACCTATTAGTCCTGCTCCTGATGTTAACCCAACTAGTGATAACCCTGCTAATCCAAATGATGACCCATCTGATACTCCTGTTACTGCCCCTACTTTTTCTAGACAACCTATAAAACGGACGGAAACATCTCCTGTTTGGCCATTTTTTACACAACTAGTTCCACAAAATAAGGCTAAGTGTAAAACTTGTGGTACTGAGTTAGCTTTTAAATATGCTGCTGGATCCCGAGGAAGGGGAGGGGGGACTTGTAAAAACTTTGGCTAGACACATAAAAAACACCCTAGAGATAGAATAAAATATGAACGTCTGAAAGCTTTGGCCGAGGGGAGAAGTATACCTAGTCCTAGTCAGGGTGACCCTAGTACCGGTTCAAATCAATTTTAACTGAGAATTAACACTGTTATCGGTGGTATTTTATATTATGATCCAAAAAAAGATCGGAAAGAATTGGCAAAAATGGTAATTGTTATGTGCTTACCCTATAGTTTTCCTTCTGATCCTTCGTTTGTGCATTATATTAGAAAAGTTTTTAATCTTACTTATAAAGGTTTTTCTCGCACAATCGTAAAGAGAGATATTTATAAATATAAGCATGAATATGAACAATATTTGCGCTATTTATTTACTCATATAAATTGTCGTGTTGCTATTACAACTGATATTGGTAGAAGTGGCAATGACTCTGATTACCTTACTGTTACCAGTCATTGGATTGATGAGGAATGGATAATGCAAAAGCGCATAATTGCTTATAGAATAATTAATTCACGTCAGACAGGACAGTTTATTGCTAGCACAATTACAGATATTTGCAGATATTTTTGCATTAGTGATAAAATATTGTCGGTTTCAATGGATAATGCTACTAATAACACAAATGCTATAGACTTGCTTACCACTACGCTAAATCCTGCATTTAGTAATATTTTTCATGTTAGATGTATTTGTCATATTTACCATTTCATTGTGGGCGATGGTATGAGAATTTTAAATATTGAAATTGAAAAGGTTAAAATGGCTCTTAAATGGCTTTTTTATTTAAACCGTAGAAGTAGACTTAGAGAATATTTTAAAAGATGCGATGAATTTGGCCTAAGAGAAAGAAAGGTTCCTAAATCTTGTCCAACTAGATGGAATTACATGTATGAAAGTTTGGTTGTTGCATATGAATATAGAAACCCCATAAACTTAATGTTTAATGTACATGTAAGTGATGATGATGAGCACTTTATGAATGAGGATTGGGCTAATGTTAAAATGCTTGTTGATTTTTTAGAAAAATTTTATATTGCTACAAATGAATTTTCTGGCAATATTATCCTACTATTTCTAACGGTTTAGTTTATATTACAGAACTTGCAAATTTGTTTACTCATTTTTTAGAGGGTGGGGAAATTTATAAACTTGCTATTGATTCTATGAGAAAAAGTTTAAAAAATATGTTTTCCCTATTCCTCCTATTTATGGTGTTGCTGCTTTGTTAAATCCTTGTATGAAATTAGGAGGTCCTCAATTTTGGTATGAAACTGTTTATAATAGTTTAGCACTTGAAGATGCTGAGTTGGCTGGACTTCCGGAAGTAATAGCCTCAATTAGAATAAATGCTCAAACTATTTATAATGCTTATCAAGTTGCATTAAATCATGCTAGACCAAATGTTCTAACTCCTTCTTCTTCTGATTCTCAATCATCTAAAAGAACTGCGAGAGTAAGAGCACTTAGTGCTTGGGCGGGGTTTAGGGGTTCTCAAGGTTCTAGTAGTAATAATTTTTCACAACTAAATGAGTTTGAAGTTTAATTGTCGCAACAAATTGAAGAAGTGAATCCCGACGGCTCCTTTAATCTTTTGTAATGGTGGAAGGACAAAGAAAAATACTTTCCGATTCTTTCAAGGATGACCCGAGATATTTTAACTATTCAAGTTTCAACAGTGGCATCGGAGAGCGCTTTCAGTCAAGCAAGACTTCAACTCGGTGATTATAGAGTGTCTATGAGGGGGAGCTTAGAAAAATCAGTACTTTTCAGAGATTGGATCCGTTCGGAAAAAAGAAATTTTGGACTTGCTGAATCACAACCCGAGGAAGACGAAGCTTATGAAGAACTGCTAGCTGAACTTGCGGAGGATGTTACTTTGCCCGACAATGGAAGCGGCGATGACCAAGCTACTTTTTCGTCATCACCAACGGGAATTCCTCCGAACCTTGAAGAATTTATGAAGTTTGTAAGAGATACCATGCAACTTGTATGAACAGAAATTAGTATGTATTATGAAACTGGTATTTTGGCACATCTTGAATAGTTTCTTTTTCTTCTTAATGGTGGTATTAGCACCTTGTTGTGCTCATTCCATAGGTAGGAGGAAGTCTAAGAAAGATATTGCCATATTTTTTTAATACTATAATAAAATTACAAGGCATTGCTTTGAATATCTCTTTACAATATTTTTGCTTTAAATTTTGAATTAAGAAGTTTAGATCACAATTCTATAATAAAATTTACAAGGCATTGCCTTAGATATTTTTTTTTTACATCTTTTTGTCTCTAATTTCAATTTTAATTTTTTTTTAAAAAAATTATTATTTTAGTCGTTGGGCCCACTTAGTCCGTTTAACCCGCGGACCCAGCCCGTTTAGCCCGGGACCATAGTTTGTGGGCCCGGTCCTGGGCCGGTTCCTAAAAAAAGACCGCTTAGCCCACGACCGTTTGGCCCGTTTAGTTAGGGACCGGCCTGGGACCGTTTGGACCGGCCCACTTGACCCGTTTAGGGCCCGGACCGGCCCACATGCCACCCCTACCTATGTCAATGAAAAAGAAAAAAACAATATGATTAGAAAATGGAAAAGGACTAGATGTGTCCCTCTACCATCAGAAATTAGTTATAGGTACGTAGCCCTCGTCATACTATTCTTCTCTATCTTGAACATCTTGAATGGGTTCGTTAATCCCCCTTAAACATCTTGAATGGGTCCGTTAGATTGAGGGCTAGAAATATTAAAATGATTAACGACCGAGGTAGAGTGTAGACAATGAAAAATAGTATAACGGGGTTACTTATAACTAATTTTCGATAGTAGAGAGATACATTTGGTACTTTTCCGATTAGAAAATTGAGACTGTACTCATATACTGTTACAAGAGAAAGAAAAAGACGAGTTCATGTGTCAAGTGAGGCTGCTTAACATTAAAAAGAAAAATGAACACCATTACCTTGTACGAATCTAACAAATATATGAGACTGAATAATATGGACAAGTTGTGGTATGGTAATATTCATTATTAAGAGAGTAAAAGAACAAAAAACAATTTTTATCGTTTTGGTTATCTATTTGTTATTATCAAGATTGCAGCTTAAGCTGCGTGTTTATTACATGTATATCATAGCTGTAATCCTTTTTCTTCATCTGTCAGTGACTTTTAATACCATAAAATTACTCTATCTAAACTTCACTTTCTACATCGAGAGGCGAGTTATTGCCTACGCTATTCAATATTAATAGAAGTTTGGTGCTACAAGACTCAATTTGACAATTGTCACACCTCCTTTTTTCGGATAGGGATAAAGGGATAGGAAATTTTTCCAATTAAAGTGATATTATTCGAAATAAGATTATTTATTTGATCAGAGTCATCACTTGGAATAATTTATGGTGTCCCAAGTCACCGATTTATTTTTGAATCCCAAATCGAGAAAAATTGACTCTTATTTATGATCTGCGAACACAGAAGATCGGATAAGGAATTCTGTTAACCCGAGAGAAGGTGTGAGGCACTCCCGAGTTTCATGATTTTAGCACGGTCGCTCAACTATTAATAATTGGCCTAGTTATCTGATTTAATACATGTTTTAAACCTATATGTGCATTTTTATTCCTTTTACCGCTTTTATTACATTACTGCATTTTAAACTTTTATGGAATTAATATAAGACGAGTTACGTTGTCGTACACTCGTTGTTTATACACATCGCAAATCGCGTCACGTAAAACGCACCCGCAATCTACAATGTGTTTAATTTTATTTATTATTGTTTGAAGTTGTGGTCGAGTCACGTGAAACGCACACTCGAATTGGGGATTACGTATCATGACCGTACCACGGGAACCGTACCCACAGTCACGATAATTTATTATTAATCGCCTAAAGCAAGCTACGATGTTCGAATATTATTCAATTACTAATTTTGAGATTATTGTAAGGTCATGAGGTATGTAATTATTTGTGGAAGAATTGGATTTATTATTTATAAAAAAGTGGGCTAGTTAAGAGAAAGATGAGCCAACTATGTTATTTATTACTTTGGACCTGATGAGACTAAATCTTTCGGCCCAAAATCTTTTCTTCTCCAACAGCCCAAAAACCAATTTCCTTAGAAACAAATCGTGGCCCAAGCAAATTATCCAACCCAATATCCCATATTCTGTATATTTCTTAAACAAAACTAATGTCACCACAATCTCATGAACAAAATTAATAAACAAGCCAAATTACAGTGATTCAATAGACCCTTTATCCGGTTAAATCAACTCAAAACAAAACTTTGCAACTCTAAAATTAACATCATGGTCCAATAAACATATGAACAAGGAAACAATCAGATTCAAATGATCCAAATATCAATAGAGTGAACTACTACTTCATGCTACCCAATAATCACACCAATAAACAAGAAGATAAATGGACAATTATAATCAGTGAAGAAAGGGAAATAACAGACCTTTGATATAAATTAACAGAGTTGAAATTACAAGAGCGCTAAACAAATCGACGAGTATTGACTGGAGCTTTCACCGGCCACGAAACCTTGAACAAAAAACTGCGACTTGCAACCCTGATCGACCTTGCAAGATCGGTGATTTAGTGGCTAATTTTTGCTGGGTTTAAAGCTATTTTTTTGGGAGGGGGGAGGGGAATGATTTTGCTGGATTTTTCAAAAGAAAGACGAAGAAAGAATGACACGAGTAGAAATTTCCTTATCCTAGAAGAAGAAAAATAAATATCTCTCAATTCCTTCCTCCCTATTTTTTTTCTCTCTTCTTTTCCTCATATTTCTCTTCTACTTATAGAAAAAAAATTTCGGAATTTTCAGATTTTTTTATTTATTTATTTTTATCTATTTATTAATTAAAAAGAATTTTCACTTCCCATTTTTCTTAATTTTTTTAAAAAATAATTCCCCACTTTCCTTTACTTTTATTTTTTAATTTCTCACTTTTTTTACTTTTAATATATTTAAAATCCCACTTTTTTTACTTTTTTTTTATTTTCCACTTATTTTACTTTTCTTTTTTTAATTTTTACTTACTTTACTTTTATTAAAAAAATAAATCATATACCCTTACTTTTATTTTTTAATTTCTACTTTCTTTTACTTTTTATTTTTTAAATTTCCACATTCTTTTACTTTTATTTTTTTTAATTTTCCACTTTCTTTTACTTTTTTTATTAAACAATTTTCACCTATTTTTATTTTTACTTTTTAATTTTATATTTCTACTTTTCTTATTTTCTAATTCCCATTCGAAATTTGTTTTTTTAAAAAAATTAATTAATTTTTATTTATTTTCGATTTTTTAATTCATTTTATTTAAAATAAAGATAAAAATAAAAATAATACTAATAGTAATAATTGACTTTTAAAATTATTATTAATTTTTACCCTAAAAAAAGTAACAAAGCTAAAAAATATATATATTAAATTTTTGAAAATATTTACATAGTAGAAGGTGATAAAAATTCAAATATAGTAAAAAATTAGGTGTTCACTGCTGCCCCTCTTTGCTTGAAAACATGAAGAGTTTTCCGGCAAAGACTAAGTGAGTCATGTGACTAATTTTTGACCTAACCATTATTCAAAAGGAAAAGAAATAAAAGATAAGGTGCAACCGAATCCTGGTTTTGGACAACCTATATATCCCGGATTATAGGGGAATCAGGTCGCGTGTAGTTCAAGGAGAATGGTGGAATGATGAGTTGAGGAGTCGGGTGAGGTTCCGTCAAGGCTCCGGTCCGCTGTCCTGCTATTATATCAAAAAAAAGAAAAAGAAAAAGAAACTAAACAAGCCTATGAGTTATGAGTTACAGGATTCCTATCTATGAGTCTTGACTTGTTCTTCATGCAGACTCTGATCTAAACCTTGATGCTCACTAGCTGTGGGTTCCAGTTCATTATTCTATAGCTTCTTCTAATCAAACCGAGACTCCAATGCTCGTGGCTTCAGTCATGTCTTGAGCATTCCACATCTTTTCAACTGCTGTTGCATTTTGGATTCACTTATTTTTTTCTTTTTTTTTTTTAATTCTAAATTGAGACTTCTTCTTTTGGTCATCTCGAACCCTGTGCCTCGAGGTAAAACCTACTCAGACACCAAAACAAACAAACGAACGAAATTTTCTGTCCCAGTTTGCGCTGGAAAAATTTCCTGAGTTATTGTAACAAAATTCTAATCTACTTCTTTATTGAAAACAATAAAAGGTCGGGAGTGGTGTACCCCAAAAAAAGTCCTTTTTTTTCTTTTTTGTTTTGGATGGTGTTCCTTTATTGTCAAAAGTATGTCTCAACTAAGGATTGGTGTACCTTATGTTGGGAAAATGTGGCGAGGGAATGTGATACCCTATATTGGCAAATATATCAGAGAGTGGTGTACCCTGCATTTAAGATCAAATCAACTAGGGAATGAAGACCTTATGTTGGAAAGGAGACTAGGGAGTGGAGATGTTATGTCTAAAATAAAAATCAACTAGGGAGTGGAGACCCTATGTTGGAAAGGAGACCAGGGAGTGGAGACCTATGTCTAAAATAACATCAACTAGGGAATGGAGACCCTATGTTGGAAAGGAGACTAGGGAGTGGATACCCTATATCTAAAATAACATCAACTAGGGAGTGGAGATCCTATGTTGGAAAAGAGACTAGGGAGTGGACACCCCATGTCTAAAATAATATCAACTAGGGAGTGGAGACCCTATGTTTGAAAAGAAACTAGGGAGTAGAGACCCTATGTCTAAAATAACATCAACTAGGGAGTGGAGACCCTATGTCCAAAAATCATCAACTAGGAAGTGGAGATGTTATGTCTAAAATAAAAATCAACTAGGAAGTGAAGACCCTATGTTGGAAAGGAGACCAGGGAGTGGAGACCCTATGTCTAAAATAACATCAACTAGGGAGTGAAAAACCTATGTTGGAAAGGAGATTAGGGAGTGGATATCCTATATCTAAAATAACATCAACTAGGGAGTGAAGACCCTATGTTGGAAAAGAGACTAGGGAGTGGAGACCCTATGTCTAAAATAACATCAACTAGGGAGTGAAGACCCTATGTTGGAAAAGAAACTAGGGAGTAGAGACCCTATGTCTAAAATAACATCAACTAAGAGTGGAGACCCTATGTCCAAAAATCATCAACTAGGGAGTGGAGATGTTATGTCTAAAATAAAAATCAACTAGGGAGTGAAAACCCTATGTTGGAAATGAGACCAGGGAGTTGAGACCATATGTTTAAAATAACATCAACTAGGGAGTGGAGACCCTATATTGGAAATGAGACTAGGGAGTGGATACCTTATATATAAAATAACATCAACTAGGGAGTGGAGACCCTATGTTGGAAAAGAGACTAGGGAGTGGAGACCCTATGTCTAAAATAACATCAACTAGGGAATGGAGACCCTATGTTGGAAAAGAGACTAGGGAGCAGAGAGGGAGTTGAGACACTATGTTGGAAAAGAGACTAGGGAGTGGAGACCCTATGTCCAAAATAATATCAACTAGGGAGTGGAGACCCTATGTTGGAAAAAAGACTAGGGAGTGGAGACCCTATGTCGAAAAATCATCAACTAGGGATTGGAGACCCTATGTTTGAAAAGTGACTAGGGAGTGGAGACCCTATGTCCAAAAATCATCAACTAGGGAGTGAAGACCCTATGTTGGAAAAGAGACTAGGGAGTGGAGACCCTATGTCAAAAAATCATCAACTAGGGAGTGGAAACCCTATGTTGGAAAAGTGACTAGGGAGTGGAGACCCTATGTCTAAAAATCATCAACTAGGGAGTGGAAACCTTATGTTGGAAAAGCGACTAGGGAGTGGAGACCCTATGTCTAAATATATCAACTAGGGAGTGGAGACCCTATGTTGGAAAAACGACTAGGGAGTGGAGACCCTATGTCTAAAATAATCATCAACTAGGGAGTGGAGACCCTATGTTGGAAAATCAGACTAGGGAGTGGAGACCCTATACTACCGTGATTTTGAACTTTTTTTTTCATCATCATTTTTTTCTTTTTTATTTCAGAGAATGAGTAAATGCGAGAAAGAAGTTTTGGAGGAGACTTCCCTTTTGGAGTAGTTGCTGCAAAACTGTTTCTAGCCTTTGCGCAATTTCATTTTGGTTGCACTTGCTTCTTGCAAGGTTGCTTTTGGATTGCACCTGTTTCCTGTTTTTCAAACAAATAACAATTTGTCAGTTTGAAACTGTGGTTGGTTTTGTGGCTTTGATTGTTTTAGTCACTTGGTCTCGGCCCTTTCAGTTGCAACTGGTTATTTCCTGAATATCGATTGCATTTCTAACCTCGGAGAACCTCTGGCTTTTTCGGACTTTGCCATGATGGTTAGTCACGTGGGACTTAACCTTTTCAACTTTTATTTTGCCCTTGTGGGCATTTGACTTTGAATTTCCTCTTTCAACAGTTTTTGATTTCGAAACATCGGCCAACATGGCCAGTTGGAGTCGACTTGATGCCCCTGCCGAGATTGGGTGCCTTTTCTTTTGCATACTGGCTTGTATCAAGTGAGAACCTTGTAAATCAGTCCTGCCTTCCCTTCATTGTCTTAGTTTCAGAAAAGAGTTAAACCGAAAAGGATTCAAAGAAAAGCAAACAATGGAATGGACAAATGAATTTAGACAAGAGGTATCCCTTTCGGGGAAAAGAAAGAAGGACTTATCTGGAGTGTATACGGATGCCTCTTGGACTAGATGCCTGATCTGTGTAAACCGTCCAACTCTCAGAAATTCATCACAACTCTTGCCTTGAGACTATACCTGTTAATCGGGCCGGGCTGACCCGTTTATAACCCGGTTCAGCCCGGTATTATAGCGTGGGGGGCGGGCTGTGATAGGTTGGGCGGGAAACGGGTTTCAAATGAATAGTTTTTTGATACCGGTGCACCGGAACCCGCTAAGCCCATTAACCCGTTAATGGGTTGTTAACGGGCTACAGCCCGGTTCAGCCCGAATTTTAACCTTTTTTTTTAAAAAAAAAAAAATTTAATGACCATTTTTTTTTGGACCGTTGCCAACGGTCAAATTCAAATATGACCGTTGGCCAACGACCTTTTTTGCAGAAATGGCCATTTCGGCCTACCCTCTTAAGAAAATAGCTCCACACTCCTAGTATTTGATAAATTATAATTTTAACCTTTTAAAAACTATAAATAGCCCCCCTTCTTCTTCATTTTTTCTCACAATTCACTCTCTTACTACTCTAATTATTTCTTGATATTATTGATTATTTTTCTTAAATTCTCAATTACTTATTATTTCAAGTTTCATCAAATATTTAGTTTAGCCATTACAAAATTATTATTATCAAATATCAAGTATTCAAGTGAAGTGTGGTATCAACTATCAAGTATCGATCTATCAATTGAAGTTTGGTTTTTGATATCAAATTTAGTGCGGCATCCGGAATCCCGGTACACTCGTTCTATATCTTTCTCTTCTTTGGTGTACATTTATTTTATTATTTATAATTATTAATTTAATTTACATAATGGATATATTTAGAGCAGCCAAAAAAGCGTGCACTAGTAGAGGTGGTAGTAAGAAAACTTCCAAAAGATCAAGAGGTGGTGCTTGTTCTTCTAGTAGCTTTACACATATTTCTGAAAGTTCACGTGAAAATTTAAATATAGATTATGAGGGACTTCAAGAAAATTATGGTATAGATGATGTTAGATGATAATTTAGATGGTATTCCATTTCCATCACCTGATAAACTTGAAACACCACCAGCTACACCTGGTAATGCTAGTCAAACTCAAAATTTTAGGGGTGGAAGTCGTGGTAATACAAGTAGGCCTCCCCTCCCTATTAAGAAGAATCGAATATTAAGAAGTAAGTGTTGGAATTTTTTTGATAGACTAGAAGAAGATAATAATTATGTAAGATGTAGAATTTGTAAGGATATTTATAAACATGAGACCGGTAAGGGAGGGGGAACGGGTCAACTTCGTAGGCACATGGTAGACAACCACCCTCTTGATTGGGGAGTAGATGAGGAAGATGGGCAACTAAAACTTAATCCGAGTACTGGAGGGTTAATGGGTAAATACGATATTAAGAAAGATCGGGAAGAATTAGCTAAAATGATTGTTTTAGGTTGTTTACCTTTTAGTTTTGCTGCTTCACCATATCTTGTTACTTATATTCAAAGAATTTATAACCCTTTGTTTAAATGTATTCCTAGAAGTACTTGTAGAGCTGATATCTTTAGACTTTTTGGATAATATGAGACATATATACATTATGTATTCGCCAGTCTTTCTTGTAGAATTTCTCTTACTTCTGATATTGGTCGTGCTGTAAATGGTAATGATTATTTGACTGTTAAATGCCATTGGATAGATGGTAATTTTTATATGCAAAAATGTATTATTACTTTTAAATATGATGAAGATCAAAGTCATACTTGTGCATTTATAAGTAATACTATCCATGAAGTTGCTATATTTTATAATCTTGCAGAAAAAGTTTTGTGTATGTCATTTGATAATGCTTCTAACAACAATATTGCTATTACAATATTAAAATTACATCTACACCCACCACTTTCTGAAATATTTCATGTTAGATATGCATGTCATATTTATAATTTGATTGTGAAGAGTGGCCTTGAATTATTTAGAGATGATATCACTTTAGTTAGAAGAGCTGTTGGTGTAATTCAAGGAAATAATAAAAGTGCTAAATTAAATGCATTTAAAGAAAAATGTCTACACTATGGACTAAAACCAAGACTCATGCCTGAAAAAATAGTTACTAGGTGGAATTATACTTATTTATTCTTAAAATGTTGTTATAAATATATAATGCCTATAACTGAAGTTGCTAATTCTCATTGTACCGATCCTAACCGTTTGTTAACATATAGAACTTGGGATGTCATTGAATATGTTGTAAAGTTTTTACTAAAATTTTATGTGGTTACACTTGAGTTTTCTGGAGCTTATTATCCTACTATTGAAAAGGGTTTAGTTCATATTGCTGAAATTTCTCTTTTACTACATAATTTGAAGAAGAAAGAAGGATATACTTCTGTTGTTGAATCTATGCTAGATAAGTTTAAAAAATATTTTTACCCAATTCCCCCTATTTACCTAATTGGTGCTATTTCAAACCCTTCTACCAAAATGGCCACTTGTCGCCAATTAATCACTACTTTATATTCTTATATGGATATTGGACCAACTGAAACTCCTGATATTGCACTTGTATTTCTGATCTACACAAACATTTAGAAATATTATATAATTATTATGCTAACATTGTTGATGCTTCTTCTGCTGTAGATACAAATATTTCTTCAAGTTCAGTTTCAACATCTGGGACCAGTGCTTTTGATGATAATGATGGTGTTGAAGATTATTTGATTTGGTCTACAATAGGGGAGCATCAACAAACCAGTAGCAGGAATATTGATGAACTTCAATTCTACTTGCAAAAGTCAGCAGAGCCCCGCACAAAGGAATTTCTACCACTGGGTTGGTGGAGGAGCAACTCAAATCAATTTCCTGTTCTTTCGGCCATGGCTCGAGACGTGCTAAATGTGCCAATTTCAACAGTCGCATCAGAGAGCGCATTTAGCCAAGCAAGGCAGCAACTGGGAGATACCCGTCATTCATTGGGTAGCAACGCTTTGGAAATTCTAGTGTGCTTCATAGATTGGATAAGATCAGAACGACAAAATCAAGGGCGTGACGAGGTAGATGAAGCGGAGGACCAAGAAATTGGAGATATAATGATTCATGGTTCTGATTCAACCAATGTCGGAAATCAAGAACCTCATGTTGACATGGATGAACTTACAAAAATGATGCAAAGCATGTGATGTACTATTTGTTTTTTATAATTGTTGTAAACTTTTAATTTGCAAGTTCAAAAATAACAAAATCAAAAAAGAACTTGCAACTTAATTTGAAGTATTATATATTATTCAATAAAAATATCCAATGAAAGTCTTCGGAGCTTGATCCTTACATATAAGTCTTATTAAATAATTTTTTGTAGCCACTTACTTTTAAATTTTAATTTTAACATTATAAAATTCAAATTTCAAATTTAAAATTTTAAACTTCAAAGTTTAATTCTAAGCCTTAAAAGTTTGCAAACACTTAAGTGTCAATAACATTGAATAAGAAAAATAAAATTTACTTTAAAAAAAAAAATAAAAATCCACGGCCCGCTAACAACCTGCTAAGCCCGAACCCGAACATACAAAAAAAAACCCGAAAAAGTACAGCCCACTAACAGCCCGCTAACTCAGCCCGCTAACAGCCCGCAACGTTAAACGGACAGGCTGACTTTTTTTGTGTCCAGCCCGTCCCAGCCCGCCCGTTAAACACCCATACTTGAGACTGAGAAACTTTGCCTAGGACTGTGTCGATGCCAGTGACTGTGAGGATCCTCTTTTCGATCAGTGGCGCCCTTTGCGAGTTTTCACCAGCTGGCCTCTCTCATTTCTCTTCTCACCATCGCCTTATAGTGTTCTTTGTGAGTTTTCACTAACAAGACTCTCATTTTCGAATTTCTCTGCTTACCATCGCCTTATGGTGCCCGTGAGGTTTTCACCGATAAGACTCTCTTATTTTATTTCTCTCATTTTGTTGTATCAGATCCGAATAACTGTATCCTCCCATTTTGAATCTCTTTGCCGATTGATCGGAAGGACTTGAAAAGGATTTGGGTAAAAAGGATTTGGATTGAATTACAACTTTGGAACCTTTCACACAAAACCATCGCCAAACCATTATAACATCTGCCCCAGTTTCACTTTTGGGGGAATTTGGGTTTTTGTTTTGGTGTGACTGAACCCAGAGAGAGGCTGCCTACGTATCCTTTTGGAATCAAGTCGAACATAGTTTAAGGAACTTTTTTTTTTTTGATTTTGATTTTGATTTTTTTTATCTTTTTCTTTTTTCTCCTTTTCCGTAGTAACTTCCAGGTTCCAAAAAGGGTGATCAAAGAAAATAAAAAGGGTCAAACATAATACCTCTTGACCGCATCTGCATTGACAGCTGTTCCGGGGTAATTTCCTTCAATGTCTCCCAAGTACAACGCTCCTTTCGGCAACAGTTTTCTTATAATGTACAGACCTTTCCAATTTGGAGTAAATTTTCCTTTTGCTTCCTCATGATGCGGGAGAATACATCTCAGAACGAGTTGCCCCACTTCGAATTTCCTGGGCCGCACTTTTTTGTTGTAGGCACGGGCCATTCTTTGTTGGTATAACTGCCCGTGGAAAACTGCGGCCATTCACTTTTCATCAATCATAGTTAATTTTTCCAACCGGGCCTTGACCCATTCATCATCCTCGATCTCGGCTTCAACAATGATTCGATGAGAGGGACTTTCAACTTCTGCAGGTATTACGACTTCAGTGCCATAAACCAATAAGTAAGGCGTAGCCCCAATTGATGTGCGCACGGTTGTGCGATATCCCAATAATGCGAAAGGCAGCTTTTCATGCCACTGTCTAGAACTTTGAATCATTTTCCTAAGGAGTTTCTTGATATTCTTGTTTGCAGCTTCAACAGCGCCATGAGCTTTGGGCCGATAAGGGGTAGAATTACGATGCGTAATCTTAAATTGTTCGCATACCTCCCTCATCAAATGGATGTTCAGATTTATAGCATTGTCTGTAATGATAGTTTTAGGAATACCAAAACGACAAATAATGTTGGAATGCATGAAGTCCACCACCGCTTTCTTGGTGACAGCTTTAAAAATGACTGCTTCAACCCACTTTGTGAAATAATCAATGGCAACCAAGATGATTCTGTGCCCATTTGAAGATTTCAGCTCGATTGGCCCAATGAAATCCATACCCCAGGCAACGAACGGCCAAGGTGCTGACATAGGATGCAACTCTGAAGGCGGTGCATGAATCAGGTCACCGTATATCTGACACTGATGACACTTCCGGACAAAACTGAAGCAATCCTTTTCCATGGTTGCCCAGTAATAACCTGCCCGAAGGATTTTCTTTGCAAGGACATATCCGTTCATGTGAGGTCCACATACTCCCGAATGCACTTCGTTCATGATCTTTTCAGCTTCTAGGGCATCTACACACCTCAAAATATTCAGATCTGGAGTTCTTTTGTACAAGATTTCTCCGCTCAAGAAGAAACCACTGGCAAGCTTTCTAATGGTTCTCTTTTGGTCTCTACTAGCCTGCTCGGGATATTTCTTTGTTTTCAAAAACCATTTGATATCATGATACCATGGCTGAACATCTGGTTCTATTTCAATTATAGTACAATAACCATGCCTTTCTCGAATTTGGATTTCCAGCGGGTCAGTATGGACATTGCCAGGATACAGCAGCATTGAGGCCAAAGTAGCTAATGCATCAGCTAACTCATTGTGGAATCGAGGAATATTCCTGAACTCGACGGACTTGAATCGTTTGCTAAGATCTTCCATGATTAACAATTCTTCCACATCCAGATCAACTGCCATATTCATGCCCATAATGCAGGCTTTATACTCAGCTGTGTTGTTGGTACAGAAGAACCGAAGTCGGGCTGTGGCCGGATAGTGCTGACCGGTGGGAGAAATCAAAATTGCCCCAATCCCAAAACTTTTTGCATTTATAGCTCCATCAAAGAACATTTTCCAAGCATTGGTGTCTTCTAGAATTACTTCAACTGAATTTACTTCCTCGTCCAGAAAGTAAGTACTTAGGGGTTGGTATTCATCATCAATCGGGTTCTCAGCTAGATGATCCGCCAAGGCTTGAGCTTTCATTGCTGTACGGGTGACATAGACAATGTCGAACTCGGTGAGCAGGATTTGCCATTTTGCTAACCTTCCCGTGGGCATTGGTTTCTGGAATATGTACTTCAGAGGATCCATTCTAGTTATAAGATATGTGGTGTAGGCCAAAAGATAATGTCTGAGCTTCTGGGTGACCCAAGTTAGGGCGCAACAAGTTCTTTCCAACAAAGTATACTTGGCTTCATAAATGGTAAACTTCTTGCTCAAGTAGTATATGGCCTTCTCTCTCTTCCCGGTCACATCATGTTGCCCCAGGACACAGCCAAAGGAATTTTCCAAGACTGCTAGATACAAGAACAAAGGTCTTCCTGGCTCGGGTGGAACCAACACTGGAGGATTTGACAGATATTCTTTGATCTTATCAAAAGCCTCTTGACATTGATCTGTCCATTTGATCGCTGCATCTTTCTTCAGCAACTTAAATATGGGCTCACACGTGGTAGTAAGTTGAGCAATGAACCTGCTGATGTAATTCAATCTCCCTAGCAGACTCATGACTTCTTTCTTGGTTCTCGAAGGTGGCAAATCCCGAATAAACTTTATCTTTGTCGGATCTAAATCAATACCCCTCCGGCTGACTATAAACCCCAGAAGTTTTCCAGATGGAACTCCGAATGCATATTTGGCTGGATTTAATTTCAAGTCATACCTGCGCAGACACTCAAAGAACTTTCTCAGATCTCGCACATGGCCTTCTTGTGTTCTGGATTTAATGATCACATCATCCACATACACCTCAATTTCCCGTGCATCATGTCATGGAAGATGGTAGTCATGGCTCTCATGTAAGTTGCCCCGACATTTTTCAAACCGAATGGCATGACTCTGTAATAATAAGTGCCCCACGGTTTGGTGAAAGCCGTCTTTTCTGCGTCGTCCTCATCCATCAGAACCTGGTGGTACCCAGCATAACAATCTACGAAAGACTGTATCTCATGTTTGGCACAGTTGTCAACAAGAATATGAATGTTTGGAAGTGGAAAGTTGTCTTTGGGTCTTGCTTTGTTCAAATCCTGATAATTAATACACACTCGGGTTTTCCCATCTTTCTTCAGCACTGGGACCACATTAGCCAACCACGTGGTGTATCAGACCACCCGAATCACACCAATATTTAATTGTTTGGTGACTTCTTCTTTGATCTTATCACTGATTTCCGTTTTAAACTTTCTTTGCTTTTGTTGTACGGGTGGGTAACCGGGATAAGTTGGAAATTTATGTACTACCAAATCAACGCTAAACTTGGCATATCATCATAGGACCATGCAAACACATCCTTGAATTCAAACAAAATTTGGATGAATGCATCCCTAGTTCTTTCATCGGCGTGAATGCTTATCATGGTTTCTCGGACCTCTTCTGGACTGCCCAAATTAACTGGCTTGGTTTCATTTAAGTTTGGCTTAGGCTTATTGTCAAATTGTTCCAATTCTCGATTTATTTCCCTAAAAGCCTCATCTTCATCGTATTCTGGATCTTGATTCATTATTTCACAGTTAGACAGCATTTTAGGATCTGGGCATGAAGTCCACAAGCATGTCATGTTATTTAAGTTCGCATTATTAGAACTGAAAAGGAAAAGATAAGAAAAATAGAAAAATTAGAATAAAGAAAAAGGAAACATCCATTGATGATGAAATATTGATTTCATTTCATTGAATTGAAGATAAGAGGGTTTACATCGAAATCAAAAGACAATAAAATAAAAACATTCGAGTTACACCCTGAAATAACTCGTAATGTAGAAAAGATGGCAAGACTGGACTACCGAGATTCCCGCCTGACAGGGAATGAGGTAGCTTTCCAATTCTGAAGCTTGGCATTTGGTCCCATGTATAACACCTCAGCAGTGCTCATTCCTTCCCCTGGCTGGACCATGTGGGACTCATACAACATTTGTTTCATGGCTTCACAAATATCCTCAATCTCTTCCGTCGTGAAGGCCTATTCTTCTTCTTCTTCTTCTTCTTCTTCTACATATTTGGGATCAATAAATGACTTGGCGAGATGCGGAACGGGCTGAGGCAGGACCCACCCATTTTTCTTGCGCTCATCAGCCCATTTTCTATCGGCCTCTGTAGCTCGAAAACCTACGCCGAAGAACTTTTCATTGGCAGTTGAAGTAACGTGCTCTATGATGCCTTGTAGAGATACCCCGAGCCCCTTTTCGGGCTTGTACTCATATTTAATCATTTCAATAGCGACCATGACCGAGGCATTAGATAAGCAAGGTTTAGGGAACGGGGCCCCTTCTTCGCATTGGTCGGCGACCACAATTTTGAAGGCTTGATAGACAATGTGCTCACTTCCTTCTCTAGCTTCGAGACATGGGACTGAAGGGTCCCTGTAAATGGATTGTTCATCCTCCCCGTAGACAATAATTTCTTGGTTTTCATGTTCAAATTTGACCATTTGATGAAGAGTGAAGGGCACAACTCCTACAGCGTGAATCCATAGTCTTCCTAGGAGAAAATTATATGAAGTATCCATGTCCAGAACCTGGAAAGTTACTTCAAAATCCACAGGGCCAATGGTCAAAATCAAATCAATTTCCCCTATTGTGTCTCGCTTGACACCATCAAAAGCGCGCACACAGACATTGTTTGGCCGAATGCTTTCTGTTCCAATTTTCATCCTCTGGAGCGTTGAGAGAGGGCAAATATCGACCCTAGACCCGCCATCTAGCATGACTCTCTTCATATAATAACCTTCGCATTTGACAGTCAAGTGAAGGGCTTTGTTGTGGGCGGCTCCCTCTTGGGGCAAATCATCACGGCTGAAGGAAATCCTATTAACTTTGAAGAATCGTTCAGCCATTCTCTCCAGTTGTTCAACTGAAGTTTCAACAAGGACATATTCCTCGTTCAATGATTTCAGGAGTACCTTCTGATGTTCATTTGAGCTAAAAAAAAGAGATAAAAGTGAAACCTGGGAAAGAGTCTTCCTGAGCTGGTCAATTATTGCATATTCTGAAGTTTTCATTTTTCGAAAAAACTCTTCTGCTTCCTCAGCGTTCACAGGCTTCTTAGGCAGAAACCATTTATCCTTGCTTAGTTTTAATATCTTTTGCTCTTCTGGGTTGTGGTACTTCCTAGGATGGTTCATTTCGTTCACCTCTCCCATAATCTCTTTCCCCATGTAAGTAACCATGTTTTGCTATAATTCTAGGGGACTGCAGTGGGGTCTCTCATAGGGCTCTGTGGTGCGCGGCTAATAACTACGGGCTCAGTCAGCCTTGGTGAAATTACCGCCCCCACGCCACATAAGTCCCTTTTGGCACATAACATTTAGCGTGACTTTCCTCTGCTTAAATCTGTTGGGAGTGTTCAACATGAGTTGTTCTTTCCTTGGGGCCCTAGGAACATAGAGAGTTGCGTCCTTAGCAGGTGCTGCCCCAGTATTTGTTTCCACAGCTTTTTCTGCAACTTGAGGAGTTGGAGTGATTTTCTTCTCATTTCTGGCTTGTTTCGCCGCCGCTTTAGGTCTTGCCTATGAATCGGCAATGGCGATGATAGCTTTCAAAGCTGGATAAAACTCTTTATCATCACAAATCATTCCAATGACCGGCCCATTGTTGTGAGCCGGTAATGGATTGTTAGTCACATTGGGGACTTTCTCATCCCTCAGCACCACTCGTTTTTGTTCTATCAAATTCTCAACGGCCCTCTTAAGAGTCCAACAATCTTCCATATCATGACCCTCTGCCGCCGAATGATAGGCACACCTGGTACCGGGCCGGTATGATGGAGATTCCGGATTTTGCCGGTTTGGAGGCACAAGTTGCAATAGACCCATCTGGACTAATTTTGGAAACAGGCTAGAGTAGGACTCACTAATAGGGGTGAAGTCATTTCTCCTAGGATGCTCACGGGGGCATGTATTATGTTGATAATTGTTTTGTGGGGGACGGGGGTTATATGGAGCTTGGTAAGGATGGTTATTTCTGGGAGGTGGAGCTCGATTTTGGTTGTAGTGTTGTTGTGGCCGTGTATAAGGTTGGGCATTCATCACCGCATAGGGAGGCGGTGCTACGGCATATGCTGCATCTTGATGGGGGTAGTAGTGTTGTGGGGTTCTGGAAGGCAGGTAAGAATGATCGCAGGATCGACGGGGGCCTCTCAAACCTGAAGCCATCATGGCTCCTTCTTCCCTCTTTTTTCGATTTTCTAAACCTCCCGAGCCGTTCTAGATGGCTTGGGAGGTGGCTCTCAAAGTAGATTGACTTATGATTCGACTAGATTTCAGGCCATTTTCTACCATTTCTCCTATTTTTATGGCCTCTGCAAAAGGTTTGCCCATGCCAGATATCATGTTCTGAAAGTAATCGGCCTCTTGGGCCTGCAAGAAAACATTGACCATTTTTGTCTCATCCATAGGCGGTTTCACTCTGGCTGCTTGCTCACGCCACTTGATGGCATATTCACGGAAGCTTTCCGCGATTTTCTTCTTGAAATTGGTCAGAGAATTCCTATCTAGAGCTATATCAACATTGTATTGAAATTGCCTGACGAAATCTCGGGCCAAGTCATCCCATATATGCCAATGGGAGATGTCCTGGTCTATGTACCATTCTAACGTAATTCCCGTCAAGCTCTCCCCCAAATAGGCCATCAAAAGTTCTTCTTTTCCACCTGCCCCTCTCAGCTGATTGCAATATCTTTTCAAATGAGCGATCGGGTCTCCGTGCCAGTCGTACTTTTCAAATTTTGGCATTTTAAAGCCAACAGACAAATGAACATGAGGAAACATGCACAGATCGGAGTAAGAGACACTCTTTTGGCCACTCAGGCCTTGCATGTTCTTCAGACTTTGTTCGAGGCTTTTCATCTTCTGAACCATCTCTTCTTGCTCGGGGTTTCTCAAAGCTCTTTCCTGTTCCGTAGGAGACTCAAACTGCGAGTGTTGAGGGTAAGAGTTTGGGGTAACATGAGCGTTGTCTAGCTGAAATTGCAGGACTTGAAAAGTGAAAGTTGAAGGCTCGAAGCATGGCCTGGGAACTGTTGGTTGTGTCGTAGTAGAGACTGGTGGTGCGGTGAATAATGTAGAAGGTACCCCTGAAAATGGTGCTTGGGGGCGAACCTCAGAAGGCATACCGGTGAAATTGGCTTATATAGTGGGGTACCCAAGCGGGATGAATGGGTTGGTTATGGGGATGGGGACATTGGAGGTTCCACTCATCCTGGGAAGCAGTTCAGGAAATCCGGGGATTATACTGAGCGATTCTTTGCCATTAGACCAAGCGTCCCACATTTCTAACATGCGGACGCGCAACCTCCTATTTTCTTCAGCGGCTGCAGACTCTGATTGTGGAATAGCCGATACCGGACTATCCTCAGGCTCAATAATTGGTAGATGACTTTCGGAGGCCATAGGAACACTGCCTTTAGATCTCGTGAAGTAAGGATGGGAAGCCAGATTACCACAAAACCAACCACCTAAACAGGACCTTTGATATTTGCACACACAACAACCTGGTTAGTTTGAGATATTTAACAGATAAGGAATCGCATATTGGGGATGCAATGCACTTAAACAGTTAAATGTTTCTAAATGTCTTTGCAACGGCTGTATGTTTCATCCCGGCTTTACTATCTCTTTTCTCAAATTTCGAATCCTGATTTCTTTTTCCTTCCCTTTTTGTTGTTTTTGCTCTTTTATTTTTCACTCTTTTTTCTTTCTTGTTCACTCAATTTTCCTTCTTTTTCTCTTTTTTTCTTTATTTTTCACTCAGATTGTCTATAGCTACGATCGAATCCGATGAGGATTGCCTACGTATCATGACGCAGCATGAATCATATCATTACGTAGTTCAGGAAATAAATGCAGAATAAAAGAAAAGAAAATTTTGGTTTTTGTTTTTTTCAATATTTCATTAAATAAAATCTTTTTGGGTTTTTCTATTACAAAGACTTTGGAAATACTGACGATTAAACATACATACTTAAAATAGGAAAAACAGACTCGAAAAGGTAAAATACAGACTCAAAGCCAAAAATAATAAATAAAAAAAAATCAGGAATACATAAGAGCCTCCAATACTACTCCGGGGCCCCTTGGTACATCAGTCGGTCTTGATGCGGGCCTGCGTGCAATCTCTTCTTGAAGGTACTCTAAATCATCCATCACCTGACGGACAAAAGTCATCACAAAAGCAAAGAACATGGACCTGGTCATATCTTCGTATTCATGGCATTTCATTGCAACGTAATCAGCGATTTCTTTAATCCTCATTCTAATGACGCCCTTTTCTTGGAGCAAGCGTCCAATTTGCTGAGACCGGGCCTCCAACACCTGCATGGCCGTATGGCTTTAGTCATGTAATTGTTGTATGTCTTCTTCCAATCGGGAAATCAATGTATAGCAATGCTCTCTTTCAGCTTTGAAATCCTTTGTCTGTTGGACCATTTTATTTTCGAGATTAGTCAGTTTTTCCTTAAGATCGCGACACCTCTATCATACTTTTGCTTTAAATGCTGAACACACCTTGCCCGTTCTTCTGCATTATTCGCCAATTTTGCCCGAGCTTTTGCCAATTCATCCTCGGCCTTTATCAAATCAAACCCATAATCATGAACTTTCCACCTCAGATTTCTTATGAGTCTTTCATCTTTTTTGCTTCTTACCGGGTTTTCAGCAACTATTTTCATTTTCTGAATCTGAGCTCGGAGGGCTTCATTTTCTCGGGCCAACTTTTTCTTTTCTCCTTCATCCTCGCCAGTCTGCAGACTACTGTTAAATTTGAGATTTTTGATTTGATCCTCTAGCTTGCTTATGGTGGTCCGGTATTCCTTCTCTTTAGCTAACCAAACCCACTGTTCTCGCGCTCCATCGGTGAATTGTTGGACATGGGGTCTTTTGGCGGGTTGTTCTGTTTCTTGATCGACTCAAACTCTCTTACCATACTAGGCTGTGTAGTGAGATTCTACTTCACCCGAGGAACAATCCCGTACTTGAGTCTGTGGCTCCAGAAACATACATTAGTGCCAAATCTGGCGAACCTTTTCTTTTGGGAATGCGGCTTTTGGGCATAGTTCAATAACCTGTAGACTCAAATCTTCATCATAAGGGACTGTTTGGTATCTTCCCAATTGGCGTAGGACCCGATGCGGAGCATATGGATGAATACTCCGAAGTCCCATCAATAAAAGAAAGCACACTCCGGCAAACATGTAAATAACCTCGTTGACCGTGATCCAACTGAAATTTCACTCAATTCGGTTTGCAGTCAAAGAACCCAAATACGCGAACCAAGCCTCAGTACCCTCTGGTAACTCATGACCGTTTACTCGATTTTCGTATTCTTCAATGCAATCGAGTCCGGTCAGACCGTAGTTCATGTACCTCGGGCGATGGCAAAGATGTTCCACTAACCACATTTGCAAAAGCAAGTTGCAACCCTCAAAGAACTTTGTCCCAACTCGACAGACGGTTAGAGCTCGATATATTTCTGCGAGAATCATCGGTATAAGAGTGCCGTTGGCCTTTTTGACCATAAAGTCGGCCATTCCTGCAAGTCCCAGCTCTATATGTTCGTCACTCCTTGGGCATATCAGAGTGCCTAAAAATACAACTACAAAGGCTAAACCTCTGCGAGCTTCCCATTTGTTTTTATTTCCCTGATGACTCAAACCAGTGTCCGGAGCCTCAAATCCTCGAGGATCCCCATACCGACTGTATAAGAAGTGGAATGTGCAAAATCCTTTAGGCAAATTTCCATCTTTAACCTGCCGGCTAATGCTCAGAAGGTCCAAAAACTTATGAGGGGTTACAGGTCTTGGTGCTACTGGATATCGGTGCCTGAGATTCCCATCAAGACCAACATAACCTGTCATCTCCTCTAGCAAAGGGGTCAACTCAAAATCAGAGAAGTGAAAAACATTGTGCGTCGGGTCCCAACATGGTATCAAAGCTTCAATTATATCAACCCTTGATTTATTTTTCAGAAGCACGGTGAGCCCACCTAAAGCCTTTGTCACATAACGCTTGCTGACCTCTCCCAGGTCATTCCACCACACGTGGAGTCCCAGTGGAATCTCATCTACTACCCGAAAAGGTACATTCTCAACGGTGCTCATTCTGCACACAAATTGAGGACAAAGATCAAAACCGACACATTTTTCAAAAACACAAAGTGGTTAATTTTAAAAATCCAAATCAGTAAATTTCGTAACAAAAAGGTTTTTTTTTTTTGCCAATACGGCCCTTCAGCACTTGAGGAAAGTATTTAGGGTTGTTTCTGCCAACTGAGGTTGGTTATAGGAGAAAAGATTGACTTGGTTTTACATTGTGGCTATTCTTGTGAAAACAGCCTTCCGGCGCTCTAGGAGAATGTTTTAAGGCTATTTTGACAAGAACAGCCCCGTGTGATGATCATGTTTCAAAAGGTTCTTATTTTGGTCAGTTTTGAAAAAATGTGGCCGTACCTGATAGGGGTTGCCCGCGTATCTCACATCCGGTGAGAATCAGACCCGCGTAGTTCGGTAGGTTTTGGCGCAATAGGAAAACACGACTTATTTTGAAAATTTCTTCTTCTTCTTCTTCTTCTTCTTCTTATTTTTTTTTTCAAAAATTCGACAAAGTTTTAGTACTTTTCAAATACCTAGATTTTCAAAACCGGATAAATTATTTCTCTCCTACCTCACTCTTTGTTTTTTCTTGGTTCCCTCTCCCTATTCTAGAAGCTAGTCAACATGCAAGCCGAAACAAACATATGCACAAGTAGCACGTAAAATGCATCAAGATGGTCCTTTATATTGGGTACATCTGTCCTAGACGGACCCAACCCCTGTGTTAACTCCCCAAAGTCAAATGCACGTGATGCAAATAAACGTTCCTACTAGGGATCCGACATGAGGCTTTGCTATTCTAGGTTTAGATCTTGGGTGTGTTGTTCTAGACCTGGCTTACCCGAGAGGACAACTCGAGTCGAGGGGGTCAGCATACCGGGAATACAGAAGCTTCACCGGCTTTGCAATTTGTCCGATCCTCGTTCTAAAATTAGGGGTATGACTCTAATAGAAAAGAAGCCACGCGAAGCGCATGCTTCCTAGAAGATTTAAAAGACTCAAAGAGAAGAGGATTTCGTAACAGTTTATATACAGTTCAAGAAATATCAAAGCGGTAAAAAGCGACATTTAGCACATTAGGCTCAAGCACATAAAATTCAGATAATAAATAAAAGCCAAGTATAACAGCTATTCTAACCTCGAATTCTGAACCCTGAACCAAAGATTCTGGATTCTTATTCCCCACCAGAGTCGCTATAGCTGTCACACCTCCTTTTTCCCTATAGGGATAAAGGGATAGGGAGTTTTTCCAATTAAAGTGACATTATTTGAAATGAGATTATTTATTTGATCAGAGTCGCCACTTGGAATAATTTATGGTGTCCCAAGTCACCGATTTATTTTAGAATCCCAAATCGAGGAAAATTGACTCTTATTTATGGTCTGCGAACACAGAAGACCGGGTAAGGAATTCTGTTAACCCGAGAGAAGGTGTGAGGCACTCGCGAGTTTCGTGGTTTTAGCACGGTCGCTCAACTATTAATAATTGGCCTAGTTATCTGATTTAATACATGTTTTGAACCTATATGTGCATTTTTATTCCTTTTACTGTTTTTATTACATTACTGCATTTTAAACTTTTATGAAATTAATATGAGACGAGTTACATTGTCGTACACTCGTTGTTTATACACATCGCAAATCGCGTCACGTGAAACGTACCCGCAATCTACAACATATTTAATTTTATTTATTATTATTTGAAGTTGTGGTCGAGTCACGTGAAACACACACTCGAATTGGGGATTACGTATTATGACTGTGCCAGGGAACCGTACCCACAGTCACGATGATTTATTATTAATCGCGCCTAAAGCAAGTTATGATGTTCGAATATTATTCAATTACTAATTTTGAGATTATTGTAAGGTCATGAGGTATGTAATTATTTGTGAAAGAATTGGATTTATTATTTATAGAAAAGTGGGCTAGTTTAGAGAAAGATGAGCCAACTATGTTATTTATTACTTTGGACCCGATGAGACTAAATCTTTTGGCCCAAAATCTTTTCTTCTCCAACAGCCCAAAAACCAATTTTCTTAGAAACAAATCGTGGCCCAAGCAAATTATCCAACCCAATATCCCATATTCTGTACATTTCTTAAACAAAACTAATGACATCACAATCTCATGAACACAATTAGTAAACAAGCCAAATTACAGTGATTCAATAGACCCTTTATCCGGTTAAATCAATTCAAAACAAAACTTTGCAACTCTAAAATTAACATCATGGTCCAATAAACATATGAACAAGGAAACAATGAGATTCAAATGATCCTAATATCAATAGAGTGAACTACTACTTCATGCTACCCAATAATCACACCAATAGATAAGAAGGTAAATGGACAATTATAATCAGTGAAGAAAGGGAAATAACAGACGTTTGATATAAATTAACAGAGTTGAAATTACAAGAGCGCTAAATAAATCGACGAGTGTTGACTGGAGCTTTCACCGGCCACGAAACCTCGAACAAAAAATTACAACTTGCAACCCCGATCGACCTTACAAGACCGGTGATTTAGTGGCTTGTTTTTGCTGGGTTTAAAGCTTTTTTTGGGGGGGAGGGGGGAGGGAGGGTGATTTTGCTGGATTTTTCGAAAGAATGACACGAGTAAAAATTTTCTTATCCTAGAAGAAGAAAAATAAATTTCTCTTAATTCCTTCCTCCCTATTTTTTTTTTCTCTCCTCTCTCCTCTTTTTTCTTTTCCTCACATTTCTCTTCTATTTATAGAAAAAAAAATTGGAATTTTCTGATTTTTTTTAATTTTGTTTTATTTATTTTTTATTTTTTAATTAAAAAGAATTTTCACTTCCCATTTTTCTTATTTTTTTTAAAAAATAATTCCCCACTTTCCTTTACTTTTATTTTTTAATTTCTCACTTTTTTTACTTTTAATATATTTAAAATCTCACTTTTTTAACTTTTTTTTTATTTTTATTTTTCACTTATTTTACTTTTCTTTTTTTTAATTTCCACTTACTTTACTTTTATTAAAAAAAAAATTGATACCCTTACTTTTATTTTTTAATTTCAACTTTCTTTTACTTTTTATTTTTTAAATTTCCACATACTTTTACTTTTATTTTTTTTAATTTTCCACTTGCTTGTACTTTTTTTATTAAACAATTTCCACCTACTTTTACTTTTATTTTTTAATTTTATATTTCTACTTTTTCTATTTTTTAATTCCCATCCGAAATTTGTTTTAAAAAAATAATTAATTTTTATTTATTTTATGTTTTTTAATTCATTTTATTTAAAATAAAGATAAAAATAAAAATAATACTAATAGTAATAATTGACTTTTTAAATTATTATTAATTTTTACCCTAAAAAATGTAACAAAGCTAAAACATATATATATTAAATTTCTGAAAATATTTACATAGTAAAAGGTGATAAAAATTCAAATATAGTCAAAAATTAGGTGTTCACAACAATAAAGTCCAATAAGCTCACTTTAACTCTTAAATTAATTATCAAATCTAAGTAAAGCAGAAAACCAGAGTAAAACGTAGTGAAGAGAATTTTGAGAGTTAAACATTCAAAGTGCAATTTTTATTTGTGTCAGCTCCAAAAGATGCTTTTGTACGCATTTGCATATTATTTCTCCTTTCACTTAGGCTCAATTTTTACATGAGACTCCTCCGTGCCCTTAAAAAGTGCCCATAAGACGATATTCTCATTGACTTAATAAGCAATTTTTCCATCTAAAACGGATCATATGATGATCAACGTACTTCATGCAAAATACAACATTGCCCAAAACTTGTAATAGGAGACATTGTCCTATACAGAAACTAGATAAGTTAACTTCACGTTGCATAAGTAAGAAATTGTCTTCCCACATACACCTCTCTCAGTTGCACGACATAACATAAAATCTTTTAGAATAAAAAATTAATACCTCACCCAAAATGATGAGAAACTAATAATTCTGCTTTTCATAGGGGTGTGCATAATAAAAAATGAATCACCAAATCTAAATCAAAACTTTTAATATTTGGATTTTTGGTCTGATATTCAATATAAGCTTTTAAAAATTTCATACTCGATACAATATATAATTTTTTAAGAAAAATACCGAAATACCAAATATATGATTTATGCAAAATGACATATATAATTATATAGATATAACGTAATCAGTCCAACTATAAAAGGCAAGCTAAAATAAAAACTAGTGGCTTGATAAAATTAATGTCTTAAACTCAGACTTTAATATAGGTGATTTGAGTTTATATGATAAGATTCATATATATTTTTATTTGAACTTGTGTCACGACCCCAATTTCCCTCCGTAGGATATCGTGCTGACACCTAGTCTCTAAGATTAGGTAAGCCTAACAAACATGCAGAAGATGACTGAAATAACAAATAAAATCCCAAATACTCAACGATTTATAATAAAGAAAAACTTCATAACTCAACATATACAATTTCCCCAAAACCTGGTGATATCGAGTCACAAGCTCTACAACGGTATTATAGTCATCCCTATATAACTATAACTAGTAAACGAAGGAAAATATGAAAGTAGATAGAGAGTGACTCCGAGGCCTGCGGACGCTGGCAGGTGTACCTTGAAGTCTCCACGTACGAACTGAACTCAGTGATGCCTGGACTGGTAGGAGGTACCTGGATCTGCACAAAAAGATGTGCAAAAACGTAACATGAGTACACCACAACGGTACCCAGTAAGTGCCAAGCCTAACCTCGGTAGAGTAGTGACGAGGTCAAGTCAAGGCCCTACTGGAATAAATAAGAAACAGAACGAGTAATTAACAATGTAATAATAATAACAATGGAAATGAAACAAGTATGGAATACACCAAGATTAACTACACTGACTAAGACAAATGATGCATCACGGAAGAACACAAGGAAGGTTATATCAAGAAAATGAAACAACCAAACACAAGTGAAGTAATAGAGAAGTATCAATAAGAGTCACTACCGAGGTACCGCCTCGTAGTCTCAAATCACAAAATAATTCACAGTCTTTCCTTATATCACCGCGAGAGCCTTGCATTTTAGTTTTAAAAATTATTTTTCTGGAAATAACTTCCCGCGTTTTAGCTTACCTTATCACACTGCGTGACTTCTAGTAGTTCTCCTACTAGCCACGCATATCAAGCTCACCTTATCTCACCACATGCGTTTCAACCCCCAAAACCTTATACCACCGCATGCGTATTAATATCATAACGTATCACAAATTGCACCTCAAGTGTCCAATATCACAACTTGTCAAAGAAAGCAACAATAATAGTATTTTCACAATAAAGAGCCCATGGCTCAGCCACAATGTACACAAGAGTCTCAACAATAACATCCGGAAGTGAATAACTCAACATAATAGTATTTCACAACTTAACACTTTGCCTCAATCTGAATCACGGCTTTTATAACTCAATACCAATTTCATCAAAAAGATCCAAGAATAACAACTTCAAGTAAAGAATTCAACGATCAAATAATGAATATGGAATAAAGGAAACAAGAACTTCAACTAAACATGTAGAGCAATTAACAAGCAAGAGATAAGACAAGTAGAGCATGTGAAAATAGACTAATGATGATGAAGATAACATGTTAATATAACTCGATTAAGGCATGAAAGAAATCTAAATAGCTAAAACCGATAAATTTTCACAATTAGCCCGTGTACACACTCGTCACCTTACATACACGCCTTCCACACATCATATTTATCACAAAACAACACCAATCCTAAGAGGTAATTCCCCCACAAAAAGTTAGGCAAGACACTTATCTCAAAATATGCTACTCAATCTACTAGGTCTTTCCCTCAATTATCTAACTCCGAACGACTTGAATCTAGCCAAAATAATTTCATACTATAAATATTAACTATAAGAAACTATTTCGAACAATAAAATTACGATCTTTAAAAAATATAAAAAGTCAACTCAAAAAGTCAATCCGAGCACGCACATCGGAACTTGACCAAAATTATAAAATCCAAATACCCATTCAATAACGAGTCCAACCATACAAGAATTACTCAAATTTGACCTCAAATCGCCTTTCAAAACCCCAAAATGTAGTCTAGGAAGTTTTCAAAATTTGTCCCTAATTTTCAAACTCAAATCACTAATTAGATATTGAAAACAACAATAGATTCATAAAATATAGTCCAACCTGGGTTAGAATCACTTACCCCAACGATTTCCTTGAAAAACCCTCGAAAAATCGCCTCACACCGAGCTCTCTACGTCCAAATTATGAAAAATGAGATGAAACCCACGTTTTTGAAATTTTATTCTGCTGCCCAGTGATTCCTCTTCGCAATCACGGAAAATACCTCACGATCACGAAGAACAAAGATGTTTCCTGATCTCGTCCAATTTCACTCCTCTCTTTGAGGTTATGAAAACGGTCGATGCAATAGTAATACCCAATAAGAGTCGGGGTCGAATTCCGCTGGGAGCTATATGAATGTGTGTTAGTAGTATATATCTTAGCGCGTGAGTTTGTATATCTAAATTTTCACTTCCGCACTATTTGATTTTGTTTGAAAATCTAAATTAAACTATAATTGCGATTCAAATAATGAAACTAGAAAATTATTTTTGTTGTTTTTCAAATAATATAAAAGTCCTAGGGCTATGACCTTCACCTAGGTGTTTGCCTAATGAGTTGTAAACTTTAAAGCTTGTTTTATTGGTCGGGGTGTATTATAGCTATCAACACTCAAGTACCCACTCAATACCTCTCGGTCAGAGAGTGATTTTGCCCAATTTGGCTCTCTCAAGTCCAAATGAGTATTGAACAAAATAGTTGATAAAAAGCTCAAGTCGGGTTTTACTATCTCTAGGTTCAACCCTTTAGTTGGGCTTATCAATTTCTTGATTGACCCAATTTCTTGCTAGCTAAGTTTTTCTGGACTAAGTTTCTCTTTCTCAAGTAGAGACCAAGTCAAATAGGCATGAATTAATATTTGCAACCATTAATTCTTCAAATAAAAATAAGAACAAGGCTAGATAATAAACACCCAACCATAAACAAGCAATACATCAAACATCCATTAAGTTTACACACTAGGGTTGAGTCACAACCCTAGTAAAAATTTAGCTACTCATGCTTAAACTAGAAGAAATAGGAGAAGAAATAATAATTAAACCCATATTGATAATTAAGATGACAAAATCAATGTTCAAATAATTCAAAATAGCAAGAACTACTAAAAAGAGTAAAAGAAACAGTCTACTGTAGCAGCTGATGTAAAACGTTAACCTAAAAAAGTGAAACTCTTCTATTTATACAAAGCTGAAATTTTCGGACAAAAATGCCCTTTCAGAGGTTCTGCGGATGCACAATTCCATGCGCGGTCCGCACTTCTCTTCAGCTTGACGGAAGTGGAAATTTGCGGTCGCATAATTCTGATCTACGGCCGCACTGCTTTCTTTCTGCGGTCCGCACAATTCTTAGTGCGGCCGTACCTTGCTCTTTTGCGGTCCGCACAAATGTAAGTGCGGCCACGTGGCTCTTGTTCTGCGGCCACACAATAATTGTGCGGTCCGTACTTTGAGATGCAGGTTCTCTTAACTTTTGCTCTAACCCAGCTTCTGCGGCCACACAATTTATGTGCGGACCGCACTTTGCACATTTCTCTAATTGGAATTTCTTCACAACCTGCGGCCGCAGATGATATTCAGCGGTCCGCACTTTTGAGCTTTTGTGCCTGTTTTTGTCCTTGACTTCAGATTACTCCTTCTTGAGTTGGATTTCATCTTGGGAGCTCATCTTTCAATATTTCTGCAATTAAGCACATTTCATCAGCTTTTGGGAACACAATTAACCGCTTTTGGACTAAAACGAAAGCTAAAAGGCACTAATAAGTAGTCAAAATCTCCACTTATCAACTCCCCCAAACATAAACTTTTGCTTGTCCTCAAGCAAATAAAGTAGTTCCAAACTCCACAAGTTAAGAGCCATTCCAGCTAATCAAAGGTGAATCAATCACACATAAATTGGGACCAACAATTACCCACACCACTTATGAATTATTAACAAGGCAGCAAGTTAAACATTTAAGCACAAATAGTTCTAATGCGACACTTGAGCATCAAGAGTTGACTTTATACATCAAGGAAGCTCGCTTTTTTATGTAGGTCATTGTGGATCCCAAACTCCTCCTCCTTTACTCTCCGTTTGCGTATCTCACTTAAGAGTTTAGCACTCAATCCATAGATTTGTGAAATGTTCGCTCATCTCTCTCAAAAGACTGTCGCAAGTACGGCTTTAAGTACCATAGGCTTACCCCTTATGTAAATCACCACTAATGTAAGCTCACTCGTTTTGAAATCACGCAGGGCTTTTTCGGAATGCAATGAAGGCTTTTGGACTAAGGTTGGATATGCTATGATAGAATGAGTTCATCTTTCCTTAAGCACTCCATTTTCTTTTATCGGCTCATATTTTGCCAACTCTTTGAGGCATTTTCTTTTCCTTAGGGGAACTAGAGAGACTTAACATCACTCTTCCTTGGTCATGATATTCATTCTTTTTCTTTGCTTTCTCCATGCTTTGTATCATTACTTTTCTTTGAATCCCTTCAACTTTTCAACTTATTCACTTTCTTTTTGCATTTTTATTTTTTTCTTGCTCTTTCTTTTTCTTGCCTTTCCTTCTCTTCATTTCTTTTCTCTTTAGTGCCTTGATACCTTTTTTAAAACTACTCGTCTCTCTCCCAAACTTACTTTTTTAGCCAATTGTTTCATAAGAGTGTTAAGAAAAGCTCGGGTGCCAAGAGAGGGTCACGACAAAATGGGTAAAGTCTTGTAACATGGTTATCAAATGAGAAAGGTTTTAGGCTCAAATGGGTTGACTAGGGATAACAACATTGGTGGGCAATGGAAAATTTCAAGCGGGTCAAGGAGAGCCTACAATCACTTCTCAAGCCAAGCAAAACTTAAAATTTTGCCTAGAAACACATTCGGGGTAAGTTCTAGACCATTCGCACAGGTACTTGGACTTGCAACAACAACATCTCACCTCTCATGCAGCTGGATTGTTAAAGAGGATAGAGTCGAGGGCCCACAATGACCAGATTCAAGATTGAAAATTACTATGGTTCGACTAAACCACTTGATGATTGCCTAAGTCAACACAAGAGTCAAAAGATCACTAACTGGAGCTATTTATTTCCAAAAACCCTTGTTTTTAACCATAAGTATGTAGTTAAGTGTGTTGGTACCAAGTGAAGCATGTTTGACTCTTCGAGCATGATTCAATTAGGTCTTTTTATTCATTATTACTACTATTCTTACCTAAACACAAAAAATGGACTCAATCCTTTAAGAAGGTTGTTACACCATCCATCGTTGGGAATGGTCACCCGGTTCACATAAAACACCTTTGTAAAGAACCGTGGCATTAAGAAAACCTAAGTCTTATTATCCACTAAATCATTAAAAAAAGCTATTAAAGCAAAAAGAAGCTACTAATTCAAAAAGCAAATCCAAAAGAAGCTACTAATTCAAAAGGCAAATCCAAAAGAAGCTAGTAAGTCAAAAGGAAGACAAAAAAAATATATAAAGAAGCTATAAAACAAAAATTATTGAAAGCTAAACGAATATACATAATGAGGGAATAGAGAGAATATATACATAATGATAAAGAAGAAGAAAATAATAATAGGTTAATTACATGCCAAATGTGTCATAGTTATCAAAATACAAAATTAGAATCATCAAAATGTTAAAGAAACTCCACCCCCTGAATAAAAATAAGCATTGTCCTCAATGCTTAAAAAATTAAGAGTATAAGAAGGGTGAAAGTGAAGAAAACTCCCTATGGCTCTGTAGCCATCTCTGTGTCCCCAGTAGTGGCACCGACCTCAGTCTCTAATTGGATCTCATCATCCTCAAGTCCGGGAGTAGCTGGGTTGGTGAACATCTGACGGACTGCCTCAGTAGCAAGGTCTGGCTCCTCAAACTGGCCAGCTGCTGTGGTGGGCTCTGTGGGATCTGGTCCTGGGTGGTGCGGGTCTATCAATATGTCGAATGGAATGTCTCTGCCTATTGCAAGCTTGGTGGAGCTTATCCACCGATTTCTTCGAAGCATGTGACTTCCGCATTTTCTTTACTTCTTTGCCCAATTCTTCAATCATGGACCCATGATGTGCCAGAGTAGCTATGATAGTGTTCTGGTTGTCCAGGATCTTATTCAATATTTCTTCAACTGTGGGAGGAATCTGGGGTGCCAGAGAGGATGACTGTGCTGCAACATGACTGGGTATGTCAGTCAGCTTTGCAGTAGCTGTCTGTATCTAGTTGTTGAGGCTCGCCAGTATCTGGGAGACTCGCAACACAGAGAGTGGAGCAAATGGAATCGGAACCGGCTTCAAAGCCGAGGTGGGAGGTACTGAGGCTGAAGGTGGAAACATGGCAGTTGCACTGGTAGAAGGTTCTGCTGAAGTGGATGGAATATCAGCTATCTCTCTACCTACCAACGATGGTTCATCAAACTGGCCTACGGTGGTAGTCAGCTGACCCTTTCTCTTTGGGTTGTGTGCAACCATCAGAGAATACCAAGAGAAGGGCTTCTTCGCCCGAACCTTCATGTCATAGTCTCTAGGCTCTACCTGTGCATCTGTAAGGTACTCAGTGATTGTGTTGGGATACAGGTAAGAAGTATCAGTCTACATGGCAACCACTGACATGTTGGCCGACATCACGGCACCCACATTGATCGGGTACCCGACCATAATAGAGGCGACTAGAACTGCCCGTGGAATAGGTAAGTTTATCTCGTTCTGGCACGGGTTTAGTCTGCTGCATACGAAGGTCTGCCATCCCTTTGCCTCGAAATTTAGGGTGTTCCGCTGAATAGGAACCACTGCAGTGATCCATGGTGGTGGTGACCTTAGGGCTGCAAAAAGCTCAGCTAGCCAAGGGCGAGCTGCATCACCCATCGCCAGCTTCTCCAAGTACTGCACTGTCTCCACATCCTTAAACCCCAAGTAGGAGTTCGGTGTGATCTGGTCGAACCGCACCTTCAGATTTCTCACTTTTGTAACTTTGGTCCCTTTCTTGATATGTGCCATATTGGCATAGAACTCCCGGACCAAATACTCTTTGGCGTCCACAACTGACTGGGTGAACCACATCCATCCTTTTCTCTCTCGGAACTGCCTTAACACTTCTAGATTGTACTTGTCAAGATCTTTGAGTTAGAATTGTCACTCTAGAGTGAGCGATCTCATCGGCCACTACCCACAAAAGCTGGTGAAGGCAGCTAGGCTCACAAAGCGGTCCTCCCAGACCTATTTCTTCTTCAACCTCTCAAGGCCGGCAACTGTAGTATCACCCCCTCGACCTTCGTTCGGAATATCATCAACAACAGCTGCTGGTGTCTCAGGGACATGTGTAGTAGAGGGCTCTGAAGCCTGACTTGCACTCTCCGAACCCTTGGAAGTTCTATATGAGGAGGAAGGTTCGTCTCTAAGTTGGTACCTTCCCTGTGGCTGTTGTGGCTGTGATTGAACAATAGGCTGCTCTTGCACTGAGTCGCCCTCCGATGCTTCCCGAGATATGGCATATGAACTAGATTCGGAGGGCTCAAGCTATCGTCCTCAACCTATTGTAGCTTTCTTGTTGATTACCCTTTGGAGGGCGAGGGGTAAATTTCTTTTGCCTCTGCCTCTGGAAGGCTCACCCCTCCCCTTTGAAGTGTCACCACGACCTCGAGATCTGACCATTTTCTGTAACAAGCAACAGCAGAAGTCAGTTGTAATTCAGTTGAACACAAACATTATATCACATTGCAGAACATAAGTGCAGGGTGGGGAAGTGCGGTCTGCACAATTGCAAGTGCGGCCGCAGACTTGGTTGTGCAGACCGCATAATTTGGAATTGAGACCGCAAAGATGGAACTGCGGTCCGCACAATTTGGAGTGCGAACGCAGAATTGAAGCGTGGTCCGCACTTTTCTCATTGCGGCCGCACATTAGAATTCCCAAAAAGTGCCAACTCTCGGATGACAGAGATTGGCGTGATCTGCAACTGCACACACTTTTCTGCGGCCGCGGTGAAATTTCTACAGTCCGCACAATTTCAAGTGCGGCCACAAAATCTTACTTGACCAAGGACCATAGATCTCAACTTTGTGGACCCCACAATTGCTTGTGCGGCCGCAAATTTCAAAATCAACTCGATCAGACCTCTAGGGTTTTCAAGTTTTTGCACAGTTTCAACATGGTATTAACAATTACGCATGCAAATCAAGTCACCCAGTCCCCATAAAGCAATTAGCAATTGACCCAACACAGATTAACCCCCACATGATAGTAAAATTGAAATCTATTGACAAATGGCCTAAAACTATCTAACAAATTATAAATTTAACTAAAAAGTGAAAAATTCTATGAGAAATTAAACATACCAGATATGAAGGAGTGCAACTAAGTGATCACAGATGTGTATGGAGTGTGGCAGATAATTGAACAGATGATTTCCAAGTTTTAGAATTTAGAGTGCTTAGAGAGGGAAAAACTTGTACAGTAGCCCAAGGTTACTATTTATACTTAGACGCAGACTTGGGGAATCAAAGGAGGAGTGCGGCCACGGAATTCCTTCTGTGGTCCGCACTCTGTTACCTGAAGGCTCAATAGCCTTGTTGATCTGCGGTCCGCACAATTTGTGGTGCGACCACAGATTTTGGCTGCGGACCGCATAATTCGATGTGCGGCCGTGAAATGGCCAATTCTCTGACAGACCGAACTTCAGAGAGTTTGAAATTTCCCATCTCAATTTGTGCGCTCCGCACAAGAATTGTGCTTCCGAAGTTACCTTCTGCTGTAGCATTCAAAATTGTGCGGTCCGTACTTTCTCCACACTTAGCCAATTTTTCTAAGCACAGTTCATGTAAAGAACACTCATTCCTACAACACACTTCAAATGCAATTAGCACAAAATAACACCTATCTGCAAAAGAAGAAAAGAAAAAGAAAAAGAAAATATGGGTTGCCTCCCAAGAAGCGCCTGATTTAACGTCGCAGCACGACGCAAATTACCATCACTTAAAATGAATAACTGCCACCACGTGGTCATCATCTGCTTGTCCCAAATAATGCTTCACCCGGTGACCATTGACTCAGAATACCTCATCATTTTTGTTCTTCAAGTCCAATGCACCAAAAGGTGTCACACCCATAATTTCAAAGGGACCACTCCATTTGGATTTCAGCTTTCCGAGAAACAACTTTAATCGTGAGTTGAATAACAAAACAAGATCGCCCACCTTGAACTCCTTGTTTTGGATGTATTTGTCATGAAGGTACTTCATTCTCTCTTTGTACAAGGACGAACTTGCATATGCATGGTATCGGAACTCATCCAATTCATTCAAATGTGCAACCTGCAAGTTAGCGGCTGCATCCCAATCAAGATTCAACTTCTTTAAAGCCCACAGGTCTTTGTGCTCAAGTTCCACCAAAATATGACAAGCTTTGACAAACACCAACCGGTATGGAGACATCCCGATAGGAGTTTTGAAAGCAGTCCGATAAGCGCATAATGCATCATCAAGCTTCTTCGACCAATTCGTCCGGTTAGCATTCACTATTTTGGACAAGATACTCTTTATATCCCGGTTGGAGATTTTCACTTGACCGCTAGCTTGAGGATGATAGGGAGTCGTAAGTTTATAAATGACACCATACTTGCTAAACAAGGTGTCAAAAGACTTGTTACAAAAATGCGACCCCCCATCGCTTATGATAGCCTGCGGCATACCAAATCTTGTGAAAATATTCTTCATCAAAAATGCCACCACACTTCTCGCTTCATTGTTGGGTAGAGAAACGGTCTCAACCCATTTAGACACATAATCAACCACGACTAAGATGTAGGTGTTTCCACAAGAACTCATAAAAGGACCTATGAAGTCAATACCCCACACGTCAAAGATATCAATTTCCAATATGGTAGTGAGAGGCATTTCATTCTTCTTCGAGATTCCACCGGCCCGTTGGCATTCATCACATCTTTTAACCATATCACTTGTATCTTTGTAAAGAGTGGGCCAATAGAAACCACAACTTAGCACTTTAGCAGCCGTTCTCGCTCCGCCATGGCGACCACCATAAGGCAAAGAATGGCAAGCCTCAAGAATAACATTTTGATCTTCATCCGGTACACATCTTCTAATTACCCCATCTGTGCAAATCCGAAAGAGGTAAGGCTCGTCCCAATAATAGTCTTGTCAATCCTGTTTGAGCTTCTTTCTTTGATTTTAAGAGAACTCATCGGGGATGATTCCACATACAAGGAAGTTTGCTAGATCGGCGAACCATGGCACCTCCTTCATTTAAATAGCCAAGAGTTTCTCATTGAGGAAGGAGTCATTGATTTCAAGGCCATCATGCGGCCTCCCCTCCTCCTCCAAACGAGACAAGTGGTACGCCACTTGATTTTCACTCCCTTTTTGATCTTGGATGTCAATATCAAACTCTTGCAACAATAGCACCCATCTCATCAACCGAGCTTTTGAATATTTCTTGCTCATAAGATAGCGAAGTGCCGCATGATCCGTATGAACAATAACCTTTGCGCCTATCAAGTATGGGCAGAACTTCTCAATAGCAAACACAATGGCAAGGAGCTCTTTTTCAGTAATAGTGTAAGTGACTTGGGCATCATTCATGGTTTTACTAGCATAGTAGACCGGATGAAAAATCTTGTTGATACGTTGCCCCAAAGTTGCTCCAACCGCTACATCACTAGCATCGCACATGAGCTCAAAAGGAATACTCCAATTAGGAGCGGTGATGATGGGAGTTGTTGTCAACTTGAACTTGATCAATTCAAAGGCTCTCATGCAATCATCATTAAAGTGAAATTTAGCATCTTTCTCCAAAAGCTTGCACAAGGGGTTCACCACTTTGAAAAATCTTTTATGAAGCACCGGTAGAACCCCGTGTGACCCAAGAAACTTCTCATGCCTTTCACGGATGTTGGAGGTGAAAGTTTAGAAATCACCTCTATTTTTGCCTTGTCGACCTCAATGTCCTTCTTTGAAATTTTTTGGCCAAGGACAATTCCCTCCTTGACCATGAAATGACATTTCTCCCAATTCAACACCAAGTTTGTTTCTTCACACCTTTCCAATACTTTATCCAAATTTGCCAAGCAATCATCAAAGGAATCCCTGACTACCGAAAAGTCATCCATGAAGACTTCAAGGTAGTCCTCTAACATATCCGTAAGATTGCCATCATACACCGTTGAAAAGTGACTGGTACATTGCATAAGCCAAATGGCATACGCTTGAAAGCGAAAGTGCCATAGGGACAAGTGAAAGTTATTTTCTCTTGATCTTCTGGGGCAATAAGGATTTGGTTGTAGCCCAAATATCCTTCTAGAAAGCAATAGTAAGCACGGCCGGCCAACCTATCAAGCATTTGGTCAAAAAAGGGGAATGAAAAATGGTCTTTCCTTGTGACTTTGTTTAGCTTTCGATAGTCCATACACACTCTCCACCTGGTCGCCGTTCTTGCGGGAATCAACTCGTTCTTATCATTGGTGACCACAATTATGCCCCCTTCTTCGGGACACATTGCACCGGAGAAGTCCACAAACTATCAGAAATAAGGTAGACCACCCCGACATCCAACCATTTGATAATCTCCTTTTTGACCACGTCTTGCATAGCTTTATTGAGTCTCCTTTGATGTTCAATGGATGGTTTGTCATCGTCCTCCAAGTTAATCTTGTGCGTGCAAAATGCGGGGCTTATTCCCCGAATATTCGCCAAAGTCCACCCAATAGCATTCTTCCTCTTGTGGAGCACTGCCAATGTAGAGTCAACCTGCACGTTAGTCAAACAAGAGGAAAGAATAACTGGTAAAGTAGAATGAGGGCCAAGGAATTCATACCTGAGATGTGGAGGCAATGGCTTCAACTCCAAGAGATGGGGTTCTTCAATTGAAGGCTTTGTAGGAGGAGTTTTCCTATTTGCAAGATCCAAGGAAAGTTTTCGGGGTGCATAGTTGTACGACCCCATTCCTTGAAAATAATTAACACATTCCATGAAGCCATCCATCTCGTCATCATCAAAATTTAGCAAGACGGCCTCCAACATGTCACCCACATTAATCGTGGTACTTGTATCATCAATAATCACATCGGTCACCAAGTCCACGAACGAACACACTTCATTGCTATTCGGTTGCCTCATAGATTCGCACACGTGGAACACTACCTTTTCATCACCCACCCGGAAAATGAGTTCACCGGCTTCCACATTAACAAGAGCCTTCCCCATAGCAAGGAAAGGTCTACCAAGAATAATCGGGACCTCATAGTCCACTTCACAATCAAGAATAATAAAATTCGCTGAGAGAATGAACTTGTCAATTCGAACCAATACATCCTCAATCACCCTCAACGGTCTCTTCATTGTATGATCAGCCATTTGTAATCTCATAGATGTGGGTCTTGGTTGCCCAATTCCCAATTTCTTGAAAACCAAATAGGGCATCAAATTGATACTCGCCCCAAGATCACATAGAGCTTTTGCAAACTCGGCACTTCCAATGGTACAAGTGATTGTGAAAGCACCAGGATCTTCCAACTTAGGAGCCATAAAATGCACAATTGAACTCACTTGGTGAGTGACTGTGATAGTTTCAAAATTCATCGACCGCTTCTTTGTCACCAAGTCCTTCATAAACTTTGCATATCCGGGAATTTGCTCCAAGGCTTCAACTAATGGCACATTTATCGAGAGACTCTTCATCATATCAATGAACTTTGTGAATTTATTCTCGCCATTTTTCTTGGCAAGCCTTTGAGTATAGGGGGGGAGATGGCTTAGGCAATGGTGCCTTAACTTTTTGCACTACCGGTTTCGGTATGTCAATCACATGATCCCTAGACGGGTTCACATCGTTTTGAGTCTCTTCAACCGTGTCATCAATATCAATCCACACTTCATCATTTGCGTGCATAACATTGTTTGGGATCTCCTCTTTCTCTACCAGTTGCTCATTATCCACAAGTTGCCTTTGACTTGAGGTAGGTGCATTCCCACCTCTTCCGCTTCTTGTAGTAACGGCCATGGAATTCCCCGTATTGTTTCCACCCTTCGGGTTCACCATCGTATCACTTGGTAGTGCCCCCTTAGGATGAGAATTTAAAGTTTGAGAGATTTGACCTATTTGCACTTCTAAGTTTCTGATTGATGTGTTGTGTGAAGCAAGTTGGGCATCAGAATCGGCATTCTTCTCCATCATTTGCTTGAACATGTTCTCAATACGACCCATTTCATTGTTGGAGGAACTAGGACCATGAGAAGGATAAGGAGGTGGGTTGCTCAATTATTGATTCATCGGGGGTCTTTGAAAACCCGACCCCCGATTTTCTTGGTTATTGTTCCACCCGCCTTGGTTATTGCCTCCCCAATTGCCTTGGTTATTATTGTTTTGCCAATTCCCTTTGTTTGTTGCTTCCACTCCAATTGCCTTGATTATTGTTATTCCAATTGCCTTGATTGTTTCCACTATTCCAGTTACCTTGGTTGTTGGAATTCTAATTGCCTTGATTATTTGAAAGTCTCCATTATTGTTGACTAGGGCCTTGGAAGTTGTTTCTTTGCCCTTGAAAGTTGTTCACATATTGGACCTATTCTTCTTGATCATTGTAAGAATCACCTTGATCAAATCCGCTATCATCTTGCACAAAATTGTCCACTCTTTGTTGCACTTGTGGACTTCTTGTTCTTCTCTTGTTTACCATTATATTGACTCCCTCCACAGCATTGACTTGCCTCGGGTTTTGCACTTGTTGAAGTTGAGCCTTTTCCAATTGGTTCATGGTGGTTGTCAAATCGGCTATGGCTTGCCCATGGTCATGTTACTCTTTATGAAGAAGAATCGCATTTGGATCACCTTGTGGAACATTGGCTCTATATTTCCATGCCGATAAAGTATCTGCCATTTCATCCAAAATATCACATGCCTCCG
The DNA here is from genome assembly GCF_000390325.3 of Nicotiana tomentosiformis. NCBI lineage: Eukaryota > Viridiplantae > Streptophyta > Magnoliopsida > Solanales > Solanaceae > Nicotiana > Nicotiana tomentosiformis. The sequence goes on along the minus strand of NC_090815.1, from coordinate 135,768,909 downwards.
CATAGGGCGTAGTCATGAAGTTCCCACCGGCAAATAGGTTCACTACACATTGGTTGGTGGTATTGATTCCCCGATAGAAAGTTTGTTGAATCATGTTCTCCATCATATCATTGTTGGGGCACTCTTTCACCATTGTTCTATACCTTTCCCATATCTCGTGCAGTGGTTCATTGGGCTCTTGCTTGTATCCTAGAATTTCATCCCGAAGAATAGCCATGTGCCCGGGAGAGAAGTACTTTGAAATACATTTCTCCGCTAGTTTATTCCAAGTATTAGTGGAATAATTTGGCAAATGTTCCAATCAATCTAAAGCTTTTCCCCGTAGAGAGAAGGGAAAAAACCTTAGCCTCAAAGCATCCTCAGAGACATTTATTTGTTTGCTCCCCCAACACGTATCTACGAACCCCTTCAAATGTTTATATGCATTTTGACCTGGTGCATTGGTGAAGAACCCTCGCTGCTCGAGAAAAGTGAGCATCACATTGGTTATTTAGAAATTGCCCGCCCTAATGCGGGGAGGGACTATAGCACTTGCATACCCTTCATTCGGCAACACCCGATGTGGAGCCGCTCGTGGTGGAGGTGGGGGTGGAGCGGGTACATTATCTTGAGGCGGTCGGCCTCGTCTATTGGCCTGAGGTTCAAGAGGAACCTCATCCATTTGATCATCCTCAACATCCACATCCCCCACGGCTATGTTTCCGAGATCATTGTTTGCCATGACTGCACCTATAACACTCACACGTTAGTAACAAGGAAGGAAAAGAAGATATCCCAAAAACACACCTAACTATATAGCTAACACCGTTTTTTAGCTCCCCTACAACGGCGCCAAAAATTAATCTCGTCTAATTTCACTCCTCTCTTTGAGGTTATGAAAACGGTCGATGTAATAGTAATACCCAACAAGAGTCGGGGTGGAATTCCGTAGGGAGTTATATGAATGGGTGTTAGTAGTATATATCTTAGCACGTGAGTTTGTATATTTAAATTTGTACTTCCGCAATATTTGGTTTTGTTTGAAAATCAAAATTAAACTACGATTGCGATTCAAAGAATGAAACTAGGAAATTATTTTTGTTGTTTTTCAAATGATATAAAAGGCCTAGGGCTATGACCTTTACCTAGGCGTTTGCCTAATGGATTATAAACTTTAAAGCTTGTTTTATTGGTCGGGGTGCATTATAGCTATCAACACTCAAGTACCCACTCAATACCTCTCGGCCAGAGAGTGATTTTGCCCAATTTGGCTCTCTCAAGTCCAAATGAGTATTGAACAAAATAGTTGATAAGAAGCTCAAGTCGGATTTTACTATCTCTAGGTTCAACCCTTTAATTGGGCTTATCAATCTCTCGATTGACCCAATTTCTTGCTAGCCAAATTTTCCTGGACTAAGTTTCTCTTTTTCAAGTAGAGACCAAGTTAAATAGGCATGGATTAATGTTTGCAACTATTAATTCTTCAAATAAAAACAAGAACAAGGCTAGATAATAAATACCCAACCATAAACAAGCAATAAATCAAATACCCATTAAGTTTACTCACTAGGGTTGAGTCACAACCCTAGTGAAAATTTAGCTACTCATGCTTAAACTAGAAGAAATAGGAGAAAAAATGATGATTAAACCCATAGTGATAATTAAGATGACAAAATCTATGTTTAAATAATTCAAAATAGAAAAAACTACTAAAAAGAGTAAAAGAAACCGTCTACTGTAGCAGCTGATTTCAAAAGTTAACCTAAAAAAGTGAAACTTTTCTATTTATACAAAGCTGGAATTTTCAGACAAAAAATGCCCTTTCGGAGGTTCTACGGCCGCACAATTTCATGCGCGGTCCGTATTTTTCTTCAGCTTGACGGACGTGAAAATCTGCGGTCGCATAATTCTGATATGCGGCCGCACTGCTTTCTTACTGCGGTCCGCACAATTCTGAGTGCGGCCGCGTGGCTCTTCTTCTGTGGCCGCAGAATAATTGTGCGATCCGCACTTTGAGATGTAGGTTCTCTAAACTTTTGCTCTAACCCAGCTTCTGCGGCCGCACAATTTATGTGCGGACCGCACTTTGCACATTTCTCTGATGGGGATTTCTTCATAACCTACGGCCACAGATGATATTCTGCTGTCTGCACTTCTGAGCTTTTGTGCCAGTTTTTGTCCTTGAGTTCAGATTACTCCTTCTTGAGTTAGATTTCATCTTGGGAGCTCATATTCCAATATTTCTGCAATTAAGCACATTTCATCAGCTTTTGGGAACACAATTAACCGTTTTTGGACTAAAACAAAAGCTAAAAGGCGCTAATAAGTAGTTAAAATCTCCACTTATCACTGCCCTCACAAAATGACCTACGTGATCGCACTCCACAGGCCGCGAACGCGGTAAATGAATATCACATTTTCTATTGTTGTGCAATATAAGTAACCAGAAGATTAGATATTTCTACTCCAACACTAGCCTCCACACCCAAAACAAATTCCGTCCAACCAAAAAGAAAAAGAAAAGTTTATCGGTTGGTAAATGTGCTCAATTTAGAAAAGCACCGCTTTACAGTAGAACAAGAACCACCCAACAAGATTATGCGGCGCATATCATTGTACTAACACAAATATATATCTCACGGACTTAGAGGAAGTTCGATGCAGTATAGGTGATTATGGATAGGTTGACCAATCAGCTCATTTCGTTCCAGTGGTGACTACTTATTCTTCAGAGCAGCTGGCTTAGGTTTATATTCACGAGATTGTCTGACTTCATGGCGTGCCGGTATCCATCATCTCTAACCAGGATACGCAGTTTACATTGCGGTTCTGGAAGGTCGTACAATGTGAGTTGGGCACACAGGTTGAGTTGAGTACAACATTTCACCCTCAGATGGAAGGACAATCCGAGCGTACTATTTAGATATTTGAGGATATGCTTCGTGCATGTTTGATGGAGTTTGGGGTTCTTGGAATCAATTCTTGCTACTTATGGAGTTTACCTACAACAACAGCTACCAGTCGAGTATTCAGATAGCTCCATATGAGGCCTTGTATGGGAGGCAGTGTCGGTCTCCGGTGGGTTGGTTTGAGCCGGGTGAGGCTTGTCTATTGGGTACAAACTTGGTTCAAGATGCTTTGGAAAATGTTAAATTGATTCAAGATTGACTTCGTACAGCCCAATCTAGACAGAAGAGTTATATGGATCAGAATGTTCGTGACGCTGCATTCATGGTTGGGGAGCGGGTCTTGCTCCGAGTTTTGCCCATGAAGGGTGTTATGAGGTTCGGGAAGAAGGGAAAGTTGAGCCCTAGGTATATCGGACATTTTGAGATTCTTGAGAGGATTGGAGAGGTGGCCTACAAGCTTGCATTGCCACCTAGTCTAGCTGCAGTTCATCCAGTATTATATGTTTCGATGCTCCGGAAGTATCATGATGATCCGTCTTATGTGTTAGACTTCAGCTCGGTCCAGTTGGACATGGATTTGTTTTATGTTGAGGAGTCGGTGGCCATTTTGGACAGGCAAGTCCGAAAGTTGAGGTCGAAGAACATTGCTTCAGTGAAGGTTCAGTGGAGGGATCAACCAGTCGAGGAGGCGACTTGGGAGACCGATCATGATATGTGTAACCGGTATCCTCATCTTTTCGCCACTTCAGGTATGTCTCTATACTCGTTCGAGGACGAACGTTTATTTTAAGGAGGGGAGGATGTAACGACCCGGCCAGCCGCTTAGAGTATTTTAGCATTGATACCCTATTTATTGCCTCCTCTATGTTATATTGTGAGAAGGCTACCCAGCCAAACCTAGGGTCGCAAATATGACGCCTAGATCGCAAAAGCAATGCCCTTCCAGCTCGCAATTGCGATTCCTCCTTCGCAAAAGCGATTCGGTTCCCACTCCAATTTCGCAAATGCGAGCCTGACTTCGCAAAAGCGAAGCTCACACTGAAGACCAATTGCACCAGGTTTCTTTAAAAGCCCAAAAAAACTCCAAAACACATCCGGAACTCATCTGAGCCCCTCGTGCTCCAATCCGAACATTCACATAAGTGTAATAATATCATACAAACTTGCTTGCTAGCTCAAATCATTAAAATAATATCAAATATCAAGAATCGATCAGCAAAACTCAAGATTTTCAAGTTTGAAACTCAATTTTCCAATTTTTCACATAATGCGCCGAAACGGCCTCGGATCACCCGGGACCCCAGCCAAACATGCATACAAATCAAAATACCGATCCGAGGTCGTTTGCCAAAAACGTTGACTGTGGTCAACTCAAGTCATTTTTAAATCCAAAAATCACATTTGTTTTTAAAATTTCACATATAAACTTTTCGAAAAACGACACGGGCCACTTACGCAAGTCATATATCATCAAATAAAGCTACGGGAGGTCTCGAAAAATAAAAAAGAAAGCTAGTACTCAAAATAACCTATCGGGTCGTCATAGGCACGATGGGTGTTTCCGTACAGGTGAGGATGAGAGTCATGTATTATATTATATTTATTCTTCCCGCATTCACACATATATCCATCCTTGCCACGACCCGAAATTCCCACCGACGGGACTGTGATGACGCCTAACATTTCACTTGCCAGGCAAGCCAACGTTAGAGAATCATTAAACCATTTCCTTATTTCGATTCAGTAAATATCAATAATTAACTCAAATAAAATATAATAAGTGCGGAATATCATAAAACTGTATTAATTACTACCACCCGGATCTGGAGTCACAATTCACGAGCATTCTAGAATTTACTGCAAGTAATAGTCTGAAAGAAATACAACTTTCTGAATGAAAGAAAACAATAGGACATAAAAAGATAGACGGGAACTTCAAGGTCTGTGAACGCCGACAGATCTACCTTGAGTCTCCGGACAGTGGACCAATAGCAAATCTCGATCAACCTGAGCCGGTATCAAAATCTGCACAGAAAGTGCAGAGTGCAACATCAGTACAACCGACCCCATATACTGGTAAGTGTCGAGCCTAACCTCGACGAAGTAGTGACGAGGCTAAGGCAAGGCACCTACAATCAACCTGTACAATATAACGGTGTATACGCTAATAACAGGAATGAAGAACTAAACAGGAAATGTCGGGAGGGGAAACACACTGAAGGGAATACAAGATAAAGAACTACAACAGAATGATCACCGGAGCAGTCAATATACCATGAATCAACAGGAATAGTAAATACAGTAAGGAAAAATGCACGGCATCACCCTTTGTGCTTTTACTCTCAATCTCACCATAAAATTAATAGAAACGACACGGCATCACCCTTCGTGCTTTTACTCTCATATCATGGCACGGCATCACCCTTCGTGCATTAACACTCACAATATAGAACGGCATCACCCTTCGTGCATTAACACTCACAATATGGCACGGCATCACCCTTCGTGTATTAACACTCACAATATGGCACGGCATCACCCTTCGTGCATTAACACTCTCCCTTACCATAATACAATGCATAAATAACAACAAGGAGACAGAATGAAGAGTACAAACCTTACATCAATATTTGGTTCCATAATGTCAATCTCAACTTTGAAATAAAAACTCAATTATCACAAAAAAAATCCGTAAACATGATAAGGACGATAAATTGAACAATACTAGCATAACACGTAGCAATTAACATAGGAAAAGACAATATAAGAAAAATAGAGAAACATGGAAAAACAGGTAAATTTGGCGGCATATAAGTACTCGTCACCTATACGCCGCTCACATGGATTTCACTTAGCAAGTAATTTAAGGTCCCTAATTCTCTTAAGTCAAGGTTAGACACAACACTTACCTCGCTCCGAAGGCCACTTAATTCTCAATCACAACTTTTCGTTTGGAATTCACCTCCAATTCACCCGTATCTATTCAAAAATGACTCAATAATATCAAATATTGCTAAAGGAATCAATTATATTGCATAAATTTAATTTTTCATTTTTTCCTCCAAAAAGTCAAAAAATCAACCCGTTGGTCAAAACCCGAGGTTCGGACCAAAATCTTTTTACCCATTCACCCCCGAGTCCGAATATGTAATTAGTTTTGGAATCCGACCTCAAATTGAGGTCTAAATCCCCAAATTCCCGAAATCCCTTTTTTCTACTATAACCCCTAATTCTACCATAAAAACTCTAGTTTTAGGTTGAAAATTCAAGAAATGTAATGGGTAATTGAAAGAAAATAGTTTCGAATCACTTACCAACAATTTGGGGAAGGAATGACTCTTGAAAAATCGCCCCTCACCGTTTAGTTTTTGAGAAAAATTAGTTTTTTGGCAAAAATCCCGTTTTGGATTCTGTTAAGTGCTGGGCGACAGTGTTCATCGCGTTCGCGAGAGCACTGTCGCGTTCGCGAAGGGTACTGGCAGCCAAGCCTTCGCGTTCGCGAGACCCAGCTCGCGTTCGCGATGATCACTCCCCTCTGGCCTTTTGCATTCGCGCTGAAGGAACGACCAACCCCCTCCCCCCAGGTCCCCACATGCTTCGCGTTCGCGTTGAGCCGGTCGCGTTCGCGAAGGGTAAATCCCCCATCACTTCGCGACCAGGCCTTCGCGTTCGCGAAGAAGAAGTCTCAGCCTCATCAGATTACTCTTCGCGTTCGCGAGAGGACTGTCACGAACGCGAAGAAGGATATGACAGACACTAGAATCTGTAGAAAACCAGATTTTTCCCAAGTCCAAACATCCCGTGGCCTATCCGAAACTCACCCGACCCCTCGGGGCTCCAAACCAAACATGCACACAAGTCCAAAAATATCATACGAACATGCTTGCACGATCAAATCGCCAAAATAACACCTAGAACTCTAAATTTAGCACCAAATCAAATGAAATTCTCAAGAACACTTTAAAACTTCTAATTTCTCAACTGGACGTCCGAATCACGTCAAATTAACTCTATCTCTCACCAAATTTCACAGACATGTCTTAAATATCATAATGAACCTGTACCGAGCTCCGGAACTAAAATACGGATCCGATACTAACAATGCCAAATATCAATCAATTCTTAAAAATAAATAATTTTCAAACTTTTAATTTTCATCAAAAATTCATAACTCAAGCTAGGGACCTCCAAATTCGATTCCGGGCATACGCCCAAGTCCCATAATTCGATACGGATCTACCGGGATTGTCAAAGCATGGATCCGGGGCCGTTTACCAAAAATATTGACCGAAGTCAACTAAAATTAACTTTTAAGGCAAAAATTCTTATTTTCATTAGTTTTCAACATAAAAGCTTTCCGAAAACCTGCCCGGACTGTGCACGCAAATTGAGAAGGGTAAAAATGAGATTTTTAAGGCTTAAGAGCGCAGATTCGAGTTCTAAAACATAAGATGATCTTTTGGGTCATCACATTCTCCACCTCTAAAACAACCGTGCGTCCTCGAACGGACATAGAAAAATACCTGGGCTTGTGAAAAAATGGGGATATCTACTCCGCATAACGGACTCGGACTCCCAAGTAGCTGCCTCAATAGGCTGACCTCTCCACTGCACTCGAACTGAAGGGTAACTCTTTAACCTCAACTGACGAACCTGCCGGTCTAGAATGGCCACCGGCTCCTCCTCGTAAGTCAAATCCTTATCCAACTAGACAGAACTGAAATCTAACACGTGGGACGGGTCACCATGATATTTTCAGAGTATAGACACATAGAATACCGGATGAACTGAGGATAACCCTGGAGGCAACGCAAGTCTATAAGCTACCTCCCCCACTCTCTCGAGGATCTCAAATAGACCGATATACCTAGGGCTCAACTTGCCCTTCTTCCCAAATCTCATAACACCCTTCATGGGCGATACCCGAAGCAATATTCTTTCTCCAACCATGAATGCAATATCATGAACTTTACGGTCAGCATAACTCTTTTGCCTGGACTGAGCTGTACGAAGTCGATCCTGTATAATCTTGACCTTGTCCAAGGCCTCCTGTACTAAATCTGTACCCAATAACCGAGCCTCCCCCGGTTCAAACCACCCAACTGGCGACCTACACCGTCTACCATATAATGCCTCATAGGGAGCCATCTGAATACTCGACTGGTAGCTGTTATTGTAGGCAAACTCCGCTAACGGCAAAAACTAATCCCAAGAACCTCCAAAGTCAATAACACAGGCGCGGAGCATATCCTCCAAGATCTGAATAGTACGCTCGGACTGCCTGTCCGTCTGAGGATGAAATGTTGTGCTCAACTCAACCCGCGTACCCAACTCATCTTGAACTGCCCTCCAAAAGTGCGAGGTAAACTGCGTACCTCGATCAGAAATAATAGACACGGGCACACCGTGAAGACGGACGATCTCACGAATATAAATCTCTGCCAACCACTCCGAGGAATAGGTAACTGCCACAAGAATGAAATGCGCTGACTTAGTCAGCCTGTCCATAATAACCCAAATTGCATCGAACTTCCTCTGAGTCCATGGGTGTCCAACAACAAAGTCCATAGTGATACACTCCCACTTCCACTCAGGAATATCTAACCTCTGAAGTAAACCACCAGGTCTCTGATGCTCACACTTTACCTGCTGGTAATTTAGGCACCGAGCTACATAGGCAACTATGTCCTTCTTCATTCGCCTCCACCAATAATGTTGCCTCAAGTCCTAATACATCTTGGTGGCGCCCGGATGAATAGAATACCGGGAACTGTGGGACTCCTCAAGGATCAACTCACGAAGTCCATCCACATTAGGCACACAAATACGACCATGCATCCTCAAAACTCCATCATCTCCAACAGTAACCTGCTTGGCACCACCGTGCCGCACTGTGTCTCTAAGGACAAGTAAATGAGGATCGTCATCCTACCGATCTCTGATGCGCTCAAATAAAGAAGACCGAGCAACTGTACAAGCTAGAACACGGCTGGGCTTAGAAACATCTAACCTCACGAACTGGTTGGCCAATGCCTGAACATCCAATGCAAGCGGTCTCTCACCAACTGGAATATATGCAAGGCTACCCATACTGACTGACTTTCTACTCAAAGCATCAGCCACTACATTGGCCTTCCCGGGATGATACAATATGGTGATATCATAGTCTTTCAATAGCTCCAGCCACCTCATCTGCCTCAAATTGAGTTCCTTCTGCTTGAACAAATACTGCAAGCTCCGATGATCAGTGAATACCTCACATGGCACGCCATAAAGATAGTGCCTCCAAATCTTCAGCGCGTGAACAATGGCTGCCAGCTTTAGATCATGAACAAGGTAATTCTTCGAGTGAACCTTTAGCTGCCGTAAAGCATATGCAATAATCTTTCCACCCTGCATCAATACCGCACCCAGACTAATACGAGATGCGTCACAATATACTGTATAGGATCCTGAACCTGTGGGTAACACCAATACAGGTGCCGTAGTCAAAGCTGCCTTGAGCTTCTGAAAGCTCGCTTCACACTCGTTTGACCACCTGAACGGGGCACCCTTCTAGGTCAATCTGGTCAACGGGGCTGTTATGGATGAAAAACCCCTCCACAAATCGACGGTAATAACCCGCCAAACCCAGGAAACTACAATGTGGGTCTAAGCCAATTCTGGACTGCCTCAATCTTCTTAGGATCCACCTGAATACCCTCTACTGATACAACGTGACCCAAGAAAGCAACTGAACTCAACCAAAACTCGCATTTTGAGAACGTAGCATATAACTGGCTGTCTTTCAGAGTTTGAAGAACAATCCGAAGGTGTTGCTCATGCTCCTCTCGACTGTGGGAGTAGATCAAGATATCATCAATAAACATAACCACAAAGGAATCCAGGTAGGGTTTGAACACCCGGTTCATCAAATCCATGAATGCTGCTGGGGCATTTGTCAGACCAAATGACATCACTAAAAACTCATAATGCCCATACCGAGTCCGAAAAGCTGTCTTAGGAACATCAAATGCCCTAATCCTCAACTGATGGTAGCCAGATCTCAAATCAATCTTTGAAAACACCTTGGCACCCTGAAGCTGATCAAATAAATCATCAATCCTCGGCAATGGATACTTGTTCTTGATGGTGACTTTGTTCAACTACCGATAATCTATACACATCCTCATCGATCCATCTTTCTTCTTCACAAACAACACAGGTGCACCCCAGGGCGAGACACTAGGTCTAATGAAGCCCTTATCCAGCAAATCTTGCAACTGCTCCTTTAATTCTTTCAACTTTGGCGGGGCCATGCGATATGGCGGAATGGAAATAGGCTGAGTGCTCGGAGCCAAATCAATGCTGAAATCAATATCCCTGTCGGGTGGCATCCCCGGCAGGTCTGCAGGAAACACCTCTGGAAACTCACGAACAACTGGCACTGAATCTATGGAAGGAACCTCCGCACTAGAATCGCGGACATAAGCCAAATAAGCTAGACACCCCTTCTCGACCATATGCCGAGCCTTCACATAAGAGATAAACCTGCTGGCAGAATGGCCAAGATTCCCTCTCCACTCTAATCGAGGCAACTCCTGCAAGGCTAAGGTCACCGTCTTGGCATGACAATCTAATATAGCATGATAAGGTGACAGCCAATCCATACTCAGTATGATATCAAAATCAACCATGTCGAGAAGTAGAAGATCTACACGAGTCTCAAGACTCCCAATAGTCACCACACACGAATGATAAACACGATCTACAACAATAGTATCTCCCACTGGTGTGGATACATACACAGGAGCACTCAAAGAATCACGGGGCACAACCAAATAGGAAGCAAAATAGGATGACACATAGGAGTAAGTAGATCCCGAATCAAATAGAACTGAAGCGTCTCTACTGCAAACTAAAACAGTACCTATGATAACAACGTCAGATGACTCAGCCTCGGGCCTGGCTGGGAAAGCATAACACCGGGGCTGGTCCCCGCCACCCTGAACTATATCCCTAGGACGACTTCTAGCTGGCTGGTCTCAACCTCTAACGACCTGACCTCCACCTCTAACTGTCTGGCCCCTACCTCTGGCTACCTAACCCCTGCCTCTGGCTGGCTGAGCAGGTGGTGTAGCAACTGGTGCCAGAACCATGGCACGAGAACTCTGATGCTGTGAGCTGCCCATTGCCAGAGGGCAAAATCTAGCAATGTGCCTCGGATCACCACAAGTATAACATAACCTCGGCTGTTGTGACTGCTGACCGTGAAACTGACCCTGTCGACCTGAATAACCACCCTGATAACTCTGGAGTGGTGGTGCACTGTAGGCTAGCTGGTCGGAATAATGCATCTGAGGGCCACGACCACCCGAGGCACCGTGGGATGCCTGGAGCGCTGAATGAAATGGCCTTGGAGGATGGCCTCTACCAAAAGTACTCCTGCCTCTAGATAAGGCACCGCTGAACTCACCGGAATGACGAGGCCTGTTGTCAGACCCCTGACCTCCCTGAGTAAGAACCATCTCGACTCGTCTGGCGACATTAGCAGCCGCCAGAAAAAAAATCTCATTCCCAGTCTCCTTAGCCATCTGCAATCTGATAGGCTGAGCAAGTCCATCAATAAACCTCCTCACCCTCTCTCTCTCTCAGTAGGAAGTAGAAGAATGGCATGACGGGCCAAATCCACAAAACGGGTCTCATACTGAGTAACAGTCATACTGCCCTACTGGAGATGCTCAAACTGACGGTGACGCTCCTCTATCAATGTGATAGGCAGAAACTTCTCCTTGAAGAGCTGAGAGAACTGGTCCCAAGTAAGAGCAGGCGACCTAGCTGGTCTGGTCAATAAGTAATCTTTCCACCATTTCTTGGCAGAACCAGTCATCTGAAATGCAGCAAAATCGACCACATTGGTCTCTACTATACCCATGTTCTGTAGAACCTCGTGACAGCAGTCAAGATACTCCTGGGAATCCTCTGAAGGAGCACCACTAAAGTGAACAGGAAAGAGCTTGATAAACCTGTCCAATCTCCATAAAGCCTCAGAAGACATAACTGGCCCATCTTCGACCTGTGCCGCAATAACCGGCTGAACTAATCAGATTGGCTTAGCTGTTGGAGCCTGATACTGGGGAGCCATCTGCTCCGGAGCGGGAGTGGTAGGAGTATGGGCTCCTCCTCCAGCCTGGGAGACTGCTGGTGCCATAGGAAATGCGCCAGTATGGGCCACACTCTCCATAAGGCCCACCAAACGGACCAAAGCATCCTGAAGTACCGGGATAGCAATGAACCCCTCCGGAACCTGAGCTGGTCCGACAGGAATAGTCTGGGCTGGAACCTCCTCGTCAATCTCTATCTGAGGCTCCATTGCTGGGGCTGCTGCTCGGGCCCTAGGCTGAGCCCAGCCCCTGCCTCGGCCTCTGGCACGACCTCGGCCTCGACCTCTGCCCCGCGTAGGAGCTGTCACTGGAGGCTCTGGCTGCTGCTCAGCTGAGGAAGCGGTACGTGTTCTCTCCATCTGCGAGAGAATAAGAGTAGAAGAGTTCAATCAGTATTGAGAAAGCAAAATCGCACGACAAGGAAGAATAGAAGTGAAACTTATTCGTAAACTTCATAGCCTCTGGAAGATAAGCACAAACGTCTCTGTACTGATCCTCCAGACTCTACTAAGCTTGCTCGTGAATCGTGAGACCTAGGCAACCTAGTACTCTGATACCATCTGTCATGACCCGAAAATTTTTCGCCAACGAGACCGTGATGGCGCCTAACATTTCACTTGCCAGGCAAGCCAACGTTAGAGAATCATTAAACCATTTCCTTATTTCAATTCAGTAAATATCAATAATTAACTCAAATAAAATATAATAAGTGCGAAATATCATAAAATTATATTAATTACTACCACCCGGATCTGGAGTCACAATTCACGAGCATTCTAGAATTTACTACAAGTAATAGTCTGAAAAAAATACAATTGTCTGAATGAAAGAAAACAGTAGGACATAAAAAGATAGACGGGGACTTCAAGGTCTGTGAACGCCGACAAATCTACTTTGAGTCTCCGGACATCGGACCAATAGCAAATCTCGATCAACCTGAGCCGGTATCAAAATCTGCACAGAAAGTACAGAGTGCAGCATCAGTACAACCGACCCTATGTACTGGTAAGTGTCGAGCCTAACTTCGACGAAGTAGTGACGAGGCTAAGGCAAGGTACCTACAATCAACCTGTACAATTTAACGGTGTATACGCAAATAACAGGAATGAAGAACTAAACAGAAAATGTCGGGAGGGGAAACACACTGAAGGGAATACAAGATAAAGAACTACAACAGAATGATCACCGGAGCAGTCAATATACCATGAATCAACAGGAATAGTGAATACAGTAAGGAAAAATGCACGGCATTACCCTTTGTGCTTTTACTCTCAATCTCACCATAAAATTAATAGAAACGACACGGTATCACCCTTCGTGCTTTTACACTCATATCATGGCACGACATCACCCTTCGTGCATTAACACTCACAATATGGCACGGCATCACCCTTCGTGCATTAACACTCATAATATGGCACGGCATCACCCTTCGTGCATTAATACTCACAATATGGCAAGGCATCACCCTTCGTGCATTAACACTCACAATATGGCACGACATCATCCTTCGTGCATTAACACTCTCCCTTACCATAATGCAATGCATAAATAACAACAGGGAGACAGAATGACAAGTACAAACCTTACTTCAATATTTGGTTCTATAATGTCAATCTCAACTTTGAAATAAAAACTCAATTATCATAAAAAAAAAATCCGTAAACATGATAAGGACGATAAATTGAACAATACTAGCATAACACGTAGCAATTAACATAGGAAAAGACAATATAAGAAAAACAGAGAAATATGGAAAAATAGGTAAATTTGGCGGCGCATAAGTACTCGTCACCTCACATATACGCCGCTCACATGGATTTCACTTAGCAAGTAATCTAAGGTTCCTAATTCCCTCAAGTCACGGTTAGACACAACACTTACCTTGCTCCGAAGGCTGCTTAATTCTCAATCACAACTTTTCCTTTGGAATTCACTTCCAAACCACCTGTATCTATTCAAAAATGACTCAATAATATCAAATATTGCTAAATGAATCAATTATATTGCATAAATTAAATTTCCCAATTTTTCCTCCAAAAAGTCAAAAAATCGACCCCGGGCCCGCTTGGTCAAAATCTGAGGTTCGGACCAAAATCTTTTTACCCATTCACCCCTGAGCCCGAATATGTAATTAGTTTTGGAATCCGACCTCAAATTGAGGTCTAAATCCACAAATTTCCGAAATTCCTATTTTCTACCCTAACCCCTAATTCTACCATGAAAACTCTAGATTTTAGGTTGAAAATTCAAGAAATATAATGGGTAATTGAAAGAAAATAGTTTAGAATCACTTACCAACAATGTGGGGAAGGAATGACTCTTGAAAAATCGCCCCTCACCGTTTGATTTTTGAGAAAAATAAGTTTTTTGGCAAAACTCCTGTTTTGGATTCTGTTAAGTGCTGGGCGACAGTCACACAAGTCTAAAAATATTATACGAACTTGCTCGCGCGATCAAATCGCCAAAATAACACCTAGAACTCTAAATTTAGTACCAAATCAAATAAAATTCTTAAGAACACTTTAAAACTTCTAATTTCTCAACTGGACGTCCGAATCACGTCAAATCAACTCCATTTCTCACCAAATTTTACAGACATGTCTTAAATATCATAATGAACTTGTACCGGGCTCCGGAACTAAAATACGAATCCGATACTAACAATGCCAAATATCAATCAATTCTTAAAAATAAATAATTTCCAAACTTTTAATTTTCATCAAAAATTCATAACTCAAGCTAAGGACCTCCAAATTCGATTTCGGGCATACGCCCAGGTCTCATAATTCGATACGGACCTACCGGGACTGTCAAAGCACGGATCCGGGCCCGTTTACCAAAAAAGTTGACCGAAGTCAACTAAAATCAACTTTTAAGGGAAAAATTCTTATTTTCATTAGTTTTCAACATAAAAGCTTTCCGAAAATTTGCCCGGACTGTGCACGCAAATCGAAGAGGGTAAAAATGAGATTTTTAAGGCTTAAGAGCGCAGATTCAAGTTCTAAAACATAAGATGACCTTTTGGGTCATCACAATCCTGTCTTGTCTGTTACTGGTAATGTAGATTTAAATACTATACCATTTGGGAGCAACAACGCTTCACCGACTGGGCACGCTCTTTGCGCATGTGTTCTATGTCAATGAGTATAAAATTTTAAAAATCTAGTATAATATTAAAATAATATATTTGAGTTATTAAATAAAAATAAAAGAAAAAATGTTTTGTTATGATTTCACGCTTTACCTCCTATTACCAAAGTTATCCAATTATCTTCTTTCTTTTGAGATTAGCTAGCATAATATACTAAACATAAATAAATTAAATGATAAACTTGGTGCATAGTCTATTAATCTCCTCTAGATTTTGATTAATTGAACTTTATGAGTAATCGTTAAGATATTTGAACTTGAAGTTTATAATGATGTTAGGTATTAGTTATAGACATTGATATAATATATATAGATATTATGTTATAATTTTATATACTACTCTATTCAAGCAAGATACATCTAAAATCGAAAAAATAAGGCACTAGAGGAATGCGAAACACCTTATCTGAGTTTAAGAATACTATTAAAAAGAATTTACTTTTCGTGGGTTCAATACCTAATGGTAATCGCCGTTTAAAGAAGAATTAAGGAATTAAAATAAGAATAATAGCAACATGAAAATGCCAAAGAAAATGCAACAAGAAATATGAGATACTGGAATAGACAAATTAAAGTACTATCTCCATGTCTAAAATCTTCACCTTCAATAATTATTTGAAGGGCAGAATATAAAAAATATAAATAAGGTTAAGTAAAGAATTATACTAGGAGCCAAAAGAAAGTCATGTTTTAGTAGTAAAAATTAATGGATCGCCTGCAGTAATTAATATTTTCAGTATCTGCCAATACACATGCATCTTCATTGAAGCGTGTCTTCACAAAAGTTTAAATGTCCGATTGCAGACTTTCGTCCTTCACCCATTTAAAACTCTTAGCTTTTCAAATAAAGAATCTAAAATTCAGAATCCAACTTTAATGGTTTCCATTATTATGGTTTGGTGGAGAGAACAGAAAAGTGATTCGGAGGAATTGAAAGGCTACAGTGATACAACTTTATCAACTGTATCAATACAACTTAATTATCATTTACTCTGTTCATTATAGTTATCTTCCAGCAACGTCTTTTCTATTACCTGATTGATTGTAGTATAAATTTACTGATCATTTATTAGAAAAGAAATTTACTTTTTTGTTACAAAAATATTATAGAAGTAGGATTTAAAAGAAGGGTGAAATAGTTGTTTAATTTGTTTATGAGCATTTTAGGAATCTAACTTTAATTTTAGAAGCTTCCTACTCTAGTATAATTTATATATATATATATATATATATATATATATAAAATTCAAGGCCATGAGCACGGTGACGTGGCACCTCTCACTAACCAGGTGTCATGATCCAAAATCTCACCACATGCGTCGTGATTACACTTAGTCTCTAAGACTAGGTAAGCCGATTACAATTACATTTCGAACCATTTTTTATTTTTATTTTTTATAGATAATCGAAACCAACAGCGGAAACAAATATAACAACCTCTCAAGACTGGTAATACTGAATCACGAACTCTAACTGAATACATGAAATGATCTCAAGGATCGAATATGTAATACGGTTCGAATAATAATTAACAGTACAATAAAATGGGAAGACTCCAAGGGACTGCGACGACCAAGCAGCTCTACCTTGAATCCTTGCGATCAACACACTAACTCTGCCCGAGTCCGATATCTCCAATACCTGGCTCTGTACAAAAATGTGCAGAAGTGTAGTATTAGTACACCGCAGTCGGTACCCAGTAAGTATCAAGACTAACTTCGGTGGAGTAATGACGATGTACAGTCAAGACACTCACTAGTCAAATAACCTGGGCAATATAGCAGCATACAATAGTACTGAAAAATAACTAGCAGTGATAGCAACAAAAATCAACCAGTCATATAAACAGCAAGGCTACAAGAACATCATAATTATTATTCAAACGAATAAGGAACACAAGTACAACCAATTAAACAAATCCTTCAAATATAAATCTTTCACATATAATTCTATCGAATAAATACATTCCGAATATATTTCTTTCGAATATAAAATTCTTTCAAATAAATATCTTTCGAATATACTTCTTTCAAATAAATATTTTTCGAATATAAATTCTTTCAAATAAAAGTCACTCTGTGACACCTCATTTTATAATCATAAAATACGGGTCTGAGCCCACTTTTATATTTTTCGTAATACGGGTCCCAACCCACTTTCATGTTTCTACGGCACCTCGTGCCCATATTTCTATCAAAACCGCACGGACAACTCACATGCCAATAATAAAAATCATCATATTTATTCTGGCACCTCGTGCCCACATTGCATTTATGTTGCGACGTGCAACCCGATCCCATATAACATTAATCATACCTGTTGCGGCGTGCAACCCGATCCTATATAACATAATTTGCCCGGCAATAGCCACAGGCTCACGATTTTAACATAGATCAGACTATTATCAAGTTTACCGAAACAACAAGACAAGTTGCACAAGATTTAAGAATAAACACAAGGAAAATCACAATATCACATGAAAATTACCAATGCAATAACCCCACATCATCAAATAAAAATTACCAACACAATAACCCTACATCATCACTTATCATCCCTGACAATAGCCACCTATATCTCTCATATAGCCACCCTTATCACTCCTATAATAGCCTCACTTATCCCTCCGCCCTGACAATATCAGTAGCCACCCTTATCGCTCTTATAGCCACCCTTATCGCTCCTATAGCCACCCTTATCGCTTCGTTTAATAGACACCATTATCACTCAACTCAGACAATATCCCAACACATATAACCACAGTAAAATGCCACCCTTATACCCACACAATATTAACAGTGCAATGCCACCCTTATGTCCTCATAATAATAACTCAAATCACACAACAATTCACACGGAATATTATAACGACAACAAAACACAATAAATTCATATCACGAATTCCCCAATGGTAACAACAAATTTCAAAGATATAACAAAATCAATAAATTTCACAACAAATAGCCCAAGACTCCACACAACGTATATAACACCTCAAAAACAACAACAGAGATGGAAAAGTAACTCAACATAGGACAACACCTTCTTAAATCTAAATTTTGATAAATATATTAACGCCTCAATTTAAACTTATTTAATAATTATTTGCAGATGGAAAATCCATAATGAAATTAATTCCAAGAAATATCAAATCAACAAACACACGGAATTTACATAAAAATCCAAGTGGCGATCACCCTAAATTATCATATAAAATACAAACTCGATAAACAAGGAATGAGGCATGGCAAATCAAGGATTTACTAAGTTCCAAAAATTTCCAATTTAATATATAAGGGTGTCTACGAATTTTAACCGATATAATTTACACATATAAATCAAGTAAGTACTTGTCACCTTGCGTATACGGCCTTCAATCATATAATTTTCACATAAGACTCAATGCCTAAGGGGTGATTCCCCCACTCAAGGTTAGGCAAGATACTTACCTTTTTGAAGTTATGCCGATATTTTAAAATAACCTTCTTGCTTGAATTGACCTCCGGACAGCTCAAATTTATCCAAATTAATTTACAACTTCTTCAAAATTCATCGAAAATAATTCCGGATAATAAAATATCAACTTAAAATTTTATTATAAAAAATCAACACGGGGCTCGCCTCTCGGAACCGAAAGAATTTTTACGAAATCTGAGCACCCATTCCGATACGAGTTCAACCATACCAATTTTATCAAATTCCGATAAAGAATCGACCTCCAAATCTTCAATTTCAGGTATAGAAAATTTCTACTATTTTCAACCCAATTCACTAATTTCATGGTAAAAACAATAATAGATTTATGTATTTTAACCAAAATCGAGTTAGAAAATCTTACCCCAATGTTTTCCTCGAAAAACCCTCGAACAATCGCCTCACCCGAGATTTCTTCGTCCAAAAATGGAAGAATGAGACGAAGTCTCATTTTTTAACTTTATTCTACTGCCTAGGGGTTTGTTCTTCGCGTTCGTGACCTTACCCTCGCGTTCGCGATGAACAAATTCTTCCACAACTATTTCCAAACTCTTCTTAGACAGCCTCTAGTATAATGGTCATAACTTTCTATACACACCTTCAAATGATAAATGGTTTAACTTTTTGAAAACCAGACATCAAGAACTACAACTTTCATATTTTTCTCATCTCCCAATTCCTTATAAATTTTAATATATAAGCTTCCACAGTTAGCCTAGTGCAGCAGAAATTTCTTCTTCGCTAAACTCTTCCCGAACAACCTGTAGTATATCTACAATAACTCTTTGTACACAACTCCAATGGCAAAAAGTTTGCATTTATGAAAACTAAACATAAAGAGCTATAACTTTTATTTTTGAATCATCTCCAAATTCCTTATAGATTGCAATATATAAGCTTCCGAAGTCGGGTGGCGGACAACAGAAATTCCTTCTTCGCGAACGCGAAGAACAAAATCCCAGAAGCCAAATCCTACTTCGCGAACATGAAGTACAACACTAGACATCAGAAAACCAGCATCCAAAGTTGATCAAAATGATCCGATAACACCCGAAACACACCCGAGGCCATCGGGACCTTAACCAAATATGGCAACAATTCCTAAAATACGATACGAACTTAGTCGAGGCCTTAAATCATATCAAATAACAACGAAACTACGAATCGCATCTTCAATCAAACTTATGAGTTTATGAAATTTCTAAATTCTATAACTTGCGCCAAAACATATCAAATCAATCCGGAATAACTTTAAATTTTGCACACAAGTCAAAAATGATATAATGGAGTTGTTCCAATTTCCGGAATCAAATTTCGAACCCGATATCAATAAAGTCAATTCCCGATCAAACTTTCTAAAAATCTTTCATTTTCCAACTTTCGCCAAAATGCGCCGAATTGTCCTACAGACTTCCAAATCCAAATATGGACATAAGCCTAAGTCCGAAATCACCATACGAAGTTATTGACACCGTCAAAATCCAATTCCAGAGTCGTTTGCTCAAAATTCAAACTTCGGTTAACTTTTTTCATTTAAACTTCAAAATAAGGATTATTCTTCTAATTAAATTCTGAATCTTCTGAAAACCAAACTCGACCACACTCACGGGTCACAATACATATTACAAAATTGCTTGGGACCTTAAGTCACTGAATGGGACGTAAATTCTCAAAACGACAAGTCGGGTCGTCACACCAGGGATTCCCTTTAAATTTGTTTCTCCTTTTTACAGATTTTCCCTATTTTTTTGACCCCAAAAACTCATCATTTAAAAATCGTGGCATAACTTATTGAAGAGGCATCGCTTCGGTGCCATCCGATAAAAACACTAATTGAAATATCCCAACAAAACCATAATCACCGGTGATAGTATTCTCTACTTCTTTCTTAGAAGAAAATTATTTCAGGGGAAGTGTTCATTTATTTGTTTGCAATTCTACCTTGAAACTTCATAAAAATAATGCAATTGTGTTGATTATGGGACGTTTTCCTCTACTACCGGAAAAAGTTCAACAACTTATCAATGGGAAATCTTAAGTCAAGTCTGATTGCCTCTAGTAATGGTTTTTGGACATCCGACAAAGATGCAATTGCAATGGTCTATTTTTTGGGGGGGATTTTCCCTCTTAAGTTCATACTTCATAGGCGATTATTATCTATTTTATACAAGGTACTGAATTTTATTATGCCTATTCTGTATTTAGCAGTGTCTTTGGTTATTTTTTAACTTATTCTGCCATGCATATATTTTCTTAAAATATTTGGTGTCAATTCTGAATCATTAGGTGTAATGGTGTTGATTTTCACTTAGGCTATGGATCAATTATTATTTAATTTTATTTTATAATCCCCTTTGTAACTTCTGTTAACTGAATTTGTTACGATATTGTATCAATTCCATTACAAAGATGGGTATATTTTTCTCAGCATAAACCTTTATCTGGAGCAACAACTTCCTAATCATCTGATAATCTAAATTCTGTGTTTAATGTCTTTTTTTATCAAGAGGCTATTCTTGTGTTTGAGTTAAAAAATATTTACGCTGACTAAATGCTTGGAAATCAAAAGGAGGAGATAAAGGACCTTTCTTCTAACCTCAGTGAAAGAAAATATAGAAATTTATGATTTTCTATAGTTGGTACTCATTCACTTCTCTTGTTTGTGATCTTATCATCAATTTATTCTTTTAGATGTAGTATAAGCTTGACGATAGGTGGAAAAGTGAATAAAAAATTAAAAGATGAATTACAGTTGATAAGATTTGTGTCGTAAATAAGGTTTGCTTTGTTATTACTATTATAGGAGATTTTACCCAAAATATAG
This sequence comes from Nicotiana tomentosiformis, assembly GCF_000390325.3. Classification (NCBI taxonomy): domain Eukaryota; kingdom Viridiplantae; phylum Streptophyta; class Magnoliopsida; order Solanales; family Solanaceae; genus Nicotiana; species Nicotiana tomentosiformis. Next base: position 135,747,427 of record NC_090815.1, on the reverse strand, counting down.
TCCTGTTAATTGGCTTTCAATGCTGAATGTTGAATTGAATGTTTGTTCTAGCATATTTAACTTACTTGAGGTATTGGTAGCTAATGGTATATTCTATATCATAAATCCTTTCCCGCTGTACATTTTTGGCACCAACTTGGTATGTAGAAATAAAATTTACCTTTCATCAAAAAAGAAAAAGACAGGCACACAGTAATATCCTTATAGATGACAAGATTACAGAATTATGGTGATGACCTTGCATAACCTGTAGTTTAGAATGTGTTATATATTAAATAATGCACATACAATTCACCTTAGCCATGGAAGTGTGGATTACTAACATATTTTTATAGATTCTTACATGCTTTCGTCTGTGAGAACTGGCAAACTTGTAGAGAAGTAAAGAGTTATCTAACTTTTGATGGTTTATCGGTATATGCTTTAACGACTTATGTGCTAACATTAAATGAATGTATGTCTGTATTGTTTATCATTCCATAAAAAGGAGAGTTTTAGCTTCACCTGGCCATGGCTAAAGTAGGTGGCCGATCGCATCTGATCCAAAGTTCTACATATTGAAGGATATTTTGGATCTACATATTGAAGGATATTCTGCGATGCCATTTCAATTCTTAAAGGTGAGAGTATTATAAACCTTTTGCTCAGTAATTTTTAGTGTTCCAAATTTTGTCTGAATGTCAGCTGTCTGTTTATTCTTTCACTCTTTGTCTTTTCTGTTATGGCCTATTTTATTTCAAAACTCAATAGCTTTTATAGTTTCAGGTGGAACATTGAGATACCTGCAACTGCAATTATAACCAAATCAATATTATTTTTTTCTGTTGGTGTTTTAGGAATAGAAATGTTTAGTCTTTGAATGTTTATCATGGATAACATATAGGTCGTACTAAGAACTAGCGCTTTGCACTTTCTATAAAATATATATTGGTTGTTTGTAATTGATTTTATTCGCAAAGTGCAGGTTTATTTCATAGCATTGCGACCTACAATCGTACGTTGCCTATGGAAAAAAAAAACTACTAACTTTTGCAGTCATCAAATCACGTATCAATATTCTCCTCCAACTCGAGGACTTCCTCAAAATTCAATATTTTTATACACTACAAATAACTCTGTGGTATTAATAACCAAAAATAATGCAATTGTGCTGATTATGGGACGTTTTTCACTACTACGGGCAAAATTCAACAACTTATCAATGGAAAATCTTAAGTCAAGTTTGATTGCCTCTAGCAATGGTTTTTGGACATCCGACAAAGATGCAATTACAATGGTCTATTGATTTGGGGAATTTTCCCTCTTCAGTTCATACTTCATAGGCAAATATTATCTATTTTCTACAAGGTACTGAATTTTATTATGCCTATTCTATATTTAGCACTGTCTTTGGTTATTTTTTAACTTATTTTGCACATGCCTATATTTGTTTTAAAATATTTGGTGTCAATTTTGAATCATTAGGTGTAACGATTTTGCTTTTCACTTAGGCTATGGATCAATTATTGTTGATTTTATTTTTTAATCCCCTTTGCGTCTTTTGTTAACTGAATTTATTACGATATTGTGTCAATTCCGTTACAGAGATGGGCATATTTTTCTCTGCATTAACCTTTATCTGGAGTAACAACTTCCTAATCATCTGATAATCTAAACTCTGTGTTTAATATCTTTTTTATCAAGAGGCTATTCTTGTGTTTGAGTTAAAAAATATTTACGCTGACTAAATATCTGAAAATCAAAAGGAGAAGATAAATGACCTTCCTTCTAACCTCTGTGAAAGAAAATATACTAATTTATGTTTTTCTATAGTTGGTACTCATTCACCTCTCTTGTTTGTGATCTTATCATCAATTTATTCTTTTAGTTGCAGTATAAGCTTGACGATAGGTGGAAAAGTGAATAAAAATCTAAAAGAAGAATTACAATTGATAAGATTTGTGTCGTAAATAAGCTTTGCTTTGTTAATTCTATTATAGAAGATTTTACCTAGAATATAGTTGTGTTAATTGACTTTCAATGCTGAATGTTGAATTGAATGTTTGTTCTGGCGTATTTAACTTACTTGAGGTATTGGTAGCTGATGGTATATTCTATATTATAAATCCTTTACCGTTGTACATATTTGGCACCAACTTGGTATGTAGAAATGAAGTTTACCTTTCATCACAAAAGAAAAAGACAGACACACATTAATATCTTCAAAGATGACAAGATTACAAAATTATGGTAATGAAATTGCATAACCTGTAGTTTAGGATGTGTTCTATAGTAAATAATGCACATGCAATTCACCTTAGCCATGCAAGTGTGGATTAATAACATATTTTTATAGATCCTTACATGCTTTCGTCTGTCAGGACTAGCTAGCTTGCGGAGAAGTAAAGAGTTATCTAACTTTTGATGGGTTATCGATGTATGCTTTAACGACTTATGTGCTAACATAAAATGAATGTATATCTGTTAAGTTTATCATTCCCTAAAAAAAGGAGTTTTAGTTTCACTTGGCCATGGCTAAAGTAGGTGGCCGATCGCATCTAATCCAAAGTTCTACATATCGAAGGATATTCTGTGATGCTATTTCAATTCTTAAAGGTGAGAGCGTTAGAAACCATTTGCTTTGTAATTTTTAGTATTCCAAATTTTGTCTGAATGTCAGCTCTTTGTTTATTCTTTTACTCTTTGTCTTTTCTATTCTGCACATGCCTATATTTTTTTAAATATTCAGTGTCAATTCTGAATTATTAGATGTAATGGTGTCTTTTTTCACTTGGGCTACGAAATCAATTATTGTTTGATTTTATTTTTTAATATCCTTTGCGTCTTATATTAACTGAATTTGTTACGATATTGTGTCAATTCTGTTACTGTAACTACCTGGTCAGTCGTTTCGAGAGTTGTAGCCTTGTTTCCCCATTTACTGATCATTTTATGTTTTATAGTTGTTATGTGACTTAATGGGGTAGTTGGTTCAAAACCAGAGAGGTTTCAGAATGAATTGAGACACTTAGTCTCAAAGATAAAAGCTTAAGTTGAAAAGGTTAACCGGATGTAGACTTATGTGTAGACGACTCCGAAATAGATTTTGATGGTTTCGTTAGCCCCGTTGGGTGATTTTGGTCTTAGGAACATGTCCGAATTGTGATTTGGGGGTTCGTAATGGAATTAGGGTTGAAATGGCGAAAGTTGAAAAATTAGAAGTTTGATCTAGAGTGGACTTTGTGGATACCGGGCTCGAATTGGGGTTCTGGGAGTTGGAGTATGTAACGACACGACCAGTCGTTTTACTTTCTAGATCTTCGTTCCCCTAAATAAGACTCCCTGTATTTGCTTTTACTATTTTATTGCTAGCGGGGATGATTAGTTCGGGATTTGGAAGGGTTTTAAATTTTATTGCTAGTAGGTTTTGATGTTATCGAGGTCCGTTTGGGATTACAAGCCTGGGAATAGTTCCGTATGGTAATTTAAGACTTGCACGTAAATTTTGAAGTCATTCCGAGTAGTTTAAGTATGTTTCGGTGCGTTCAGAGTAAGTTGGAAGAATTTGAAGATCATAAGTTGATTCTATTGGTTTTGGGTTGAGATTCTTAGTTTTGATGTTGTTTTCCGCATTCCGAGGGTGCGACCGAGTCCGTTATATAATTTCAAACTTGTTGGCATGTTTGGACAGGGCCTCCCTGGATGCCATTCGGACGATGCGCGGTGGTTGTTTAGTCATGGGTGAACAACTGAAGCACCCAACTTCTGGTGTAATCGCACGGCCAGCCGGAGGTGCGAGCTCGCAGAAGCGAGCCAGCAGCCCCAGAAGCGGCCCAACATGGGCAGCTCAGAAACCGCATATGCGGACAAGGCGACCGCAGAAGCGGGGACTTACGCAGGTGTGGCTCATCTGTCGTAGGAGAGGCATCGCAGAAGTGATCCCTCAATCCGCAAATGCGGACTTAGGCCAGCCAAGAGAGGACCGCATCTGCGATTAACCTTCCGCAGATGCGGAGCCGCATATGCGAAAGTCCTGGTTGCAGAATGGTCCATTTAATGCGGGACTTAGGCTATTTTGACTCATTTTCTTTCAATCTCTTGGGCGATTTTGGAGCTCTTGGAGATGGGTTTTCACCTATCTTGAGGTAAGTAATTTCTATACAATGTGAGTTAAATACATAGATTATGGGTAGATTTTAACATGTAAAATTATAAAAATCATGGATTTAGATGAAAAATCTATGTTTTGATAAAAATGGGATTTAACCACGAAAATGGTTATGGAATTGAGTGTTCATGAGGGTATGGGTAACAACTTTCTTCGACAATTTTCGGAGTCCGGGCACGTGGGCCCGGGGGTAAATTTTAGGAATCCTTTAATTGGGGTTGGGTAATCACTCTAATAGTTGGAATATGAACTTTTGAACATGTACTGATTAATTTATATAATATTTGACTAGTTTTGGATTGTTCGGCACCAAGTTGAGGCCTTAGAACGAAATTGTGACCGGAAAGTGAGCCTTGAGATGAGGTAAGTCTCTTGTCTAACCTTGTAAGAGGGAACTTTCCCCATAGGTGATTTAAATTAATATTTGCTTCTAATTGTGGGGGCTACGTACGCACGATGTGACAAGAGTCCGTGCGTAGCTACAATTTGTGCTTATGTCCGGGTAGTTTAGGACCCAAATCATGAATTATTTGTAATGTTTGTACCCTACTTGTTAATTTAAGTGCATAATTATATTAGAACTTGTTCGAGGAATTGCAAAAGATAGAATTTCACTTACTTGATTTTTTAGCGGATTACTTGACCGTTAATGAAAATTTTATTATATTGTGTATTAGCCTTGTTATAACGTTTAAGTCAAATGCTTATAAAGTATCCTCTCTTCTTGTGGAGCGAGCCGAATGCCTCGGCAGTAGATAGATGCATCTATGGATCGTGTCGTATGTCCCTCAGCAGTGTACACATTATTCTGGATCAAGCCATATGACCTCAGCATAAATCATGCTTAATAATTCTCGGAGCCTAATCATACTTGATATTATTTTGTGGTTTATGAGGGTACTCTTTTTAATGACGGGAATTTATGTGGGATTTATTAAATTGTGAAATAATTATTTGCTCCTGCTTGTTAATGAGTTATTATAATTATTTTCATGACTCATGCTTATTTAGAATTTCTGTATTCATATTGTTAGCCCTTAGTAAGTGTCGAAGTCGATCCCTCGTCACTAATTCTTCAAGGTTAGACTAGATACTTACTGGGTACATATTGTTTATGTACTCACGCTATACTTCTGCACTAATCGTGAAGGATCTGAGGCACGTGCATCTGGCGGTCCTACCGGCACGCATCCTAGATATTCCGAGGCCTAGTGGTGAGCTGTTTCCTGAGCCGTTCTGCAGCACCTAGAATCTCTCCTTTGCATTTATTTCTGTCTATTTTTATTTCAGACAATATCTAGAGTTTTGTATAATTTATTAGTGCTCATATATTTGTGACACCGGGTCTTGGCACACGCACTAGCAGTCATATGGTTTTGGATTATTCTATTGTTATGATTGCACTCAACTGCTTTCGTCTATTTATTTAAATTTGTTGTTTCTTAACCTTTTAATTAATGGAATTTAATTACTTGAGAACTTATTAAAAGAGAAATAACATGGTTTAATTCACTGTTGGCTTGCCTAGCGATAACGTTGGGTGACATCACGACCTATAGGACAATTGGGTCACGACAGAGTAGGCCCGTGGTGTCATATATGACTTGTGTGTAAATTTTGAGGTCAATCGAACGTGATTTGATAGGTTTTGACATCATTTGTAGAAGTTGGAATTCTTTAGTTTTCCTTAGGCTTGAATTGGGGTGTGATTCATGTTTTTGATATTGTTTGATGTGATTTGAGGGCTCGACTAAGTTCGTATCGTGTTTTAGGACTTGTTGGTGTGTTTGATTGAGGTCCTGGGGGCCTTGAGTTGATTTCGGATGGTTAGCAGATAGAAATTGAGATTTAATGCATTGCTGGACTGGGAGCCTTCTGGTGTGATCGCACTTGCGAGGGTCTTGGCCGCAGGTGCGACTGGAGTGGCGTAGAAGCGAGGTTGGTATGGCTTTGGGTGTATCGTAGGTGTGGAAGGAGGAGCGTGATGACGTCAAAATCCACTACGAAAAAGTAAATGGACACAGTCGCATGCAATATAATTTATCCAACTATGAGTCGGGGTCAAATCCCACAGAGAATAATATGTAAGCGATTAGGCGTGTATGATAATTATCACTTGTTATGCTAAGCCAAACACAAAAAGGGTTTTGGGAAAATATTTATGTCTAAATGCAAAAAATATAAACTAACCTAGAAAGCAAGTAAAATGATCAATGGCTACAAGCATGGATACATGGGGAATTACACTCAAGTAACGATCCAATGTATTTTACGATTTTACAAATATGAGCGAGTTTATGTTAATTAGTCTCGGGTAATAATTCTATATTAGCTTCTTCCAAAAACTAACAAGACTTCCTAATTAAATTATCCCTAAAACAATTAAGAGATTAAGCACACCCGATACGGCTACAAGTAGTTCAATCCTATCTCTAGGTAGAATCTATAAAATGAGGGTTAACGCCCCCAAATTCTTGTTAATTAATCTTTTTCAACCCCAAATTATCTTTTTCAAAATTAATTCGAAGTAAATGGGCGAGTCCTAGGGTTAGCTAATCACTTTGGAAACATTAAAGAACAAGAATAACTAAATAAACAATAACTCACTTCATAATAAATAAAAATTATTCAATACATAAGCACAACAAGATATTTAATACACACTTTAAATACGAATATTCCCATAAACAAGATTCAAGTGTTGAAAAAAATACTACACACTTAGATATACAATACAAAGCAAGGAAATGAAGAAATGAACATAAATGGGTAAGAAATTCTCAATCAAAAGTTTCAAATCTTCAAGACCCAAGTGTGAGTGCAAGAACCCCAGCTCTAAAACTTATGTTCTCTAGTCAAGAGACTGAAAATAAGCCAAAGGATGTGTTTTCCCTAAGCTAGGTCATGTATTTGTGGGTTTGGAATGAGAAAAATGTGAATTATTAAGACTGCCCAGGTGTGAAAACCCGTTGATCTCACTTGCAGAAGAATCCTCGCAGGTGCGGTTTCGCAGATGCGGATACCTGTTCGTAGAAGCGATTTTTGTGGATAATTGCCTACTCCGCAGAAGCGGATACCTGTTTGCAGAAGCGATTTTTGTGGAGAATTGCCTACTTCACAGAAGCGAACATGTCACTGCAGAAGCGGCTTCGCAAATGCGGACCTCAATCGCAGAAGCGAATTCGTGGTCGCAGGTGTGCTTCCAGTGAAATTTCTTCTATTCCGCAGATGCGACCCTTTTTTCGTAGATGCGGGCCCGCAAAAGCGGGCACCATCCCGCAGATGTGATTTCACTAAAGGCATTTTGCACTTCTTTCCCTATTTGTTTGCACGATTCCACTTCATTTAATTTCAATTCTCTTCGAGACTTCATTTACTTGAAAATCTAGCAATGCACACCATAAATCACCTTATTTTATAATTAAAGGACACAAAAACTAAAGAAAAGAGACTAGAATAAATGGTAAAATTACCACTCATCAGAGCGTACCTATGAGTCTGCAGAAGCAGGATTGTGGTCGCAGGTGCGGAATTTTCTTGGCTCTGGGCGCGCAGAAGCGGACGTGGGGCTGTAGGTGCGGTCTCGCAGGTGCGAGACCTTGTCCGCATAAGTGGTAGGTCAGGGGTCAAGTGTAAGACCTCATATGCGGATCCCTGACCGCAAAAGCAGTGCCACAGACGCGGGTTAAATGAACCGCATGTGAGATTGGAGAGAATGGGAGGACTGAGTGACTGTTACTCTGAGTATATGCACTTGATTTCATTACTGTCATACTTCGACTGGCATATATCACTGTCATGAAATTCCTGAGAGATACTATATCCTGTTTCAATTGAACTTGGCATGAATTATATGTTTAAACTTTAAGTATCGAACTTGCAAGCATGTCTATTTTTCTGTATTATATTTTCTGAAATTGAACTGTATTTGTGAAGCTCGTCACTATTTTCAATCCAATAGTTAGTATTGTTACTTACTGAGTTAGTTGTACTCACGCTACACCCTACACTTCGTGTGTAGATTCAGGTATTTTCGGACACGGTGTGTGTTGATTATCTAAGCAGCTCTACCATTTCAGAGATTTCAAAGTAGTTGCCTGGTGTTCGCATACTTTGACTCTCCCCCTTCTTTCAACTTTATGTATTTGTTTTAGTTTTTCATAGATAGTATTTTCAGACCTGTGTTGTATAGATGCTCATGTACTCATTGACACCCTGGTTTTGAGAACTTCTGTAATGAGTTCTGACTTCCTATCCAGTTTATGAGAATTTTAATTATTCAAACTTGTGTTATTTCATTGTTCACCTAAAAGTGTTAGAAATATTTTGAGTGTCGGCTTGCCTAGTACCACGTTAAGAACCATCACGACATGCTAAGTTTTGGGTCGTAATAAGTTGGTATAAGAGCCTAGGTTGCATAGTTCTCACGAATCATGAGCAGGTTTAGTAGAGTCTTGCGGATCGGTACGTAGACGTCTGTAATTATCTTCGAGAGGCTGCCGAACCCTTAGGAAACTTCACATTCTTGTTTTTTGTCGTGCAAATTTGTTGATTCCAAAAACGAAACTTTTATTGTTATTTTCTCTCACATATGGTGAGGACACGTGCTATCGAACAAGACGGCCACCCACCAGTACCACCAGTAAGGGCCACGAGAGGCCGAGGTCACGGTAGGGGAAGAGGTGTAGCTCGTAAAACAGCTAGAGCAGCACCTGTAGGTCCACCAATTGCTCCAGCTTAGGAGCAGGTTCCAGATGTGGTGGAGCCAATGGGGACAACTCAGACACTAGCCATGCCCATTGTGATTCCAAGCCTTCAGGAGGCATTGACTCAGATTTTGACTGTGTGCACTAGCCTTGCTCAAGAAGTTTCTATTCTGGCCGCGTCAGCCACTTCTCAGGCCGGGGGAGGTACTCAGACTCCCACTTCCGGTACACCAGAGCAGGTGATGTAGGGACCTCAGACACCGGGGGTACCACCACCCAGCCGATTGCAGTTGATCAGCCCCAGGTGGGTCTCGTTATGACTGATGATGAGTAGAGAAGACTAGAGAGATTTGGGAGACTCCAGCTTCCAACATTCAGTGGGGCTGAGTCTGAGGATGCCTAGGACTGTTTGGACAGGTGCCAAGGGATTCTTCACACGACAGGTATTCTGGAGACCAGTAGGATCTCATTCACTACTTTTTAATTTACTATGGATGCCTTCAGATGGTGGGAGGCTTATGAGAGGCGCAGGCCAGTCGGTGTGGCACCACTTACATGGCGTGAGTTCTCCGTTCTCTTCTTGGAGAAGTTCGTGCCACAGTCTCGCAGGGAGGAACTGCGTAGACAGTTTGAGCAGCTACATCGGGATGGCATGTCTGTGACCCAGTATGAGATGTAGTTTTTCGAGTTAGCTCGTCACGCAGTTTGCTTAGTTCCCACAGATATGGAGAGGATTAGGAGGTTAATTAATGGCCTTACCTATCAGTTGCGGTTGCTCATGACTAGGGAGAGGGTATCTGGTGCTACTTTCTATGAGGTGGTCGATATTGCTCGGCAAATAGAGATGGTCTGTAGTCAGGAGCATGAGGAGAGGGAGGCTAAGAGGCCTCATGGTTCGAGTGGTCCCAGTAGTATTCGTTCTGGGGGACAGTCTTACCACAACAGGGGTCGTCCTTACAGGCACGCTCAGATGACCCATCCAGTTCATCGTGGTGCATCATCCAGCCATGGTTCATACAGTTCTCATCAGAGTCAATCATCTCTCAGTGCCCTTCAAGCTCAGAGTTCGTCTTGTGCTCCATCAGTTTAGGGTTCATCTATGCCAGGCCCTTCTAGCAGTTACTCTAGTACTCGGGGCTCGATTCAGTCCCTACCACCACTTCCGGGGAGTTGGTTCGAGTGCGGGGAGTTTGGGCATATGTGGAGACAATATCCTTGTCGCCCGGAAGGTCCAGTGTAGCATAGGAATCAGGCTACGACTTCAGCACCAATTACTTCACCACCCGCCCAGCCAGCTCGGGGCGGGGCCCAAGTAGCTAGAGGTCGACCTAGAGGGGGAGGCCGATCAGGTGGCGATCAGACCCAATTCTATTTATTCTTGTCAGGCCAGATGTTGTTGTTTCAGATGCAGTGATCATTGGTATTGTCTCAGAATGCCTCATGGATGCTTCTTTATTATTTGACCCTGGTTCCACTTATTCGTATATATCATCGTATTTTGCTCATTATCTGGATATGCCCCCGTGAGTCCTTAGTCTCATCTGTCCATATATCTACGCTAGTGGGCGATACTATTATTGTGGACCGTGTATATCGATCATGTGTAGTGACTATTAGGGGATTGGAGACTAGAATTGATATCTTATTGCTTAGTATGGTTGATTTCAACGTGATATTGGGTATGGATTAGTTGTCTCCATGTCATGCTATGTTGGATTGTCACGCTAAGAACGTGACATTGGCGATGCATGGGTTGCCAAGGATCGAGTAGAGATGTTCTTTAGATTATGTTCCCAGCAGGGTGATTTCATATTTGAAGGCCCAACAAATGGTTGGGAAGGGTTGTTTATCTTATTTGGCCTTTGTGAGGGATGTTGGTGCTAATACCCCTACTATTGATTCCGTTCCAATGGTGCGAGATTTCCCAGATGTGTTTCCTGCAAACCTGCCGGGCATGCCACCCAACAGGGATATTGACTTTGGTATTGAATTGGTGTCAAGCACTCAGCCTATTTCTATTGCTCCGTATCATATGGCACCAACTGAGTTGAAGGAATTGAAAGAACAACTTCAAGTACTTCTTAATAAGTGGTTTATTAGGCCTAGTGTGTCGCCTTGAGGTACACCGGTTTTGTTTGTGAAGAAGAAGGATGCAATTGTGCGGATATGCATCGACTATAGGCAATTGAACAAAGTTACAATCAAGAAGAAGTATCATTTGCCGCGCATTGACGATCTATTTGTCCAGCTTCAGGGAGCGAGCGTATTCTCTAAGATTGATTTGAGGTCTCGATATCACCAGTTGAAGATTCGGGACTCGGATATTCTAAAGACAGCATTCAGGATCCATTACGGTCATTATGAGTTCCTTGTGATGTCTTTTGGGCTGACCTACGCCCCAACAACATTCATGCATGTGATGAACTGTGTATTTCGGCCTTATCTCGACTCGTTTGTCATAGTATTCATTAATGATATCCTGGTGTACTCTCGTAGCAAGGAGGAGCATGCCTAGTATTTAAGGATTGTGTTACATCGATTAATGGAGGAGAAGCTTTATGCCAAGTTCTCCAAGTGTGAATTTTGGCTTAGTTCGGTGGCGTACTTAGGGCACGTGGTGTCGAGTGAGGGCATTCGGGTTGATCCAAAGAATATAGAGGCAGTTCAGAGTTGGCACAAGCCATCCTCAGCTACTGAGATTCGGAGATTTCTCAGCTTGCCCAGTTATTATAGTCACGTCATGGTGGGTTTCGCGTCTATTATATCGCCTTTGACCAAATTGACCCAGAAGGGTGCTCCTTTCAGGTGGTCGGATGAGTGTGAAGAGAGATTTCGGAAGCTCAAGACTGCCTTGACCCCAGCTCTGGTTCTAGTTCTACCTTCAGCTTTTGGTTCTTATATAGTGTATTTTAATGCTTCTCGAATTGGTATTGGGTGCGTATTGATGCAGTATGTAGAGTGATTGCTTATGCTTCGCGTCAGTTGAAGCCCCATGAGAAGAACTACCTTGGTCGTGATTTGGAGTTTGCTACCATTGTTCATGCATTGAAGATTTGGAGGCATTATCTCTGCGGTGTGTCTTGTGAGGTATTTATGGAACATCGGATCCTCCAACAATTATTCAAACAAAAAGATCTAAATTTGAGGTAGCGGAGGTGGTTGGAGCTGCTAAAGGACTATGATATTACTATTCTGTATCATCTTGGGAAGGCCAATATGGTGGCCGATGCCTTGAGTAGAAAGGCGGTGAGTATGGGTAGCCTTGCATTCATTTGTGATGGTGAGAGACCACTTGCAGTATATGTTCAGGCCTTGGCCAACCAGTTCGTGAGATTAGATGTTTCGGAGCCCAGCCGGGTTCTAGCTTGTGTGGTTTCTCGGTCTTCCTTATATGATTGCATCAGAGAGTGCTAGTATGATGATCCCCATATGCTTGTCCTTAAGGACTCAGTTCAGCACAGTGATGCCAAGGATGTTACTATTGGGGATGATGGGGTGTTGAGGATGTGGGGTCGAATTTGTGTGGTAAATGTATATGGGCTACGTAAGTTGATTCTTGAGGAGGCCTAAAGTTCGCGGTATTCCATCATCTAGGTGTCGCGAAGATATACCAGGACTTGAGGTAGCATTATTGGTGGAGGAGAATAAAGAAGGATATAGTGGGGTTTGTAGCTCGGTGCCTTAACTATCAGCAAGTAAAGTATGAGCATCAGAGACCAGGTGTATTTCTTCAAAGGCTAGAGATTCTAGATTTGAAATAGGAGCGAATCACCATAGATTTTGTAGTTGGGCTTCTACGGACTTCGAGGAAGTTTAATGCTATTTGAGTGATTGTGGATCGGCTGACCAAGTCCACGCACTTCATTTCAGTTGGGACTACTTATTCTTCGGGGCGGTTGGTTGAGATTTACATTCTCAAGATTGTTCGCCTTCACGGTGTGCCGGTGTCCATCATTTCATATTGGCGCACACAATTTACATCGTAGTTTTGGAGAGCTGTGTAGTGAAAGTCGGGGACCTAGGTTGAGTTGAGTACAACATTTCACCCTCAGACGGACGGACAGTCTGAGTGCACTATTTAGATATTGGAGGATATGCTACGCACTTGTGTCATATATTTCGGGGGTTCTTGGGATCAGTTTTTGCCGCTCATGGAGTTTTCCTAAAACAACAGCTACCAGTCGAGTATTCAGATGGCTCCATATGAGGCTTTGTATGGGAGATGGTTTCGATCACCGGTGGGTTGGTTTGAGTCGGGTGAGGCTAAGCTATTGGGTACTGACCTGGTTCAGGATACTTTAGACAAGGTTAAATTTATTCAGAATCGGCTTTGCATGGAGCAGTCGAGACAGAAGAGTTACGCCTATAAGAAGGTTTGTGATGTTTCTTTTATGGTTGGGGAGAAGGTACTACTCAAGGTGTCACCCATGAAGGGTGTTATAAGGTTCGGGAAGAGGGTCAAGTTGATCCCTCGGTATATTGGGTCGTTTGAGGTACTTTAGAGGATTAGAGATGTGGCTTACAAGCTTGCCTTTCCACCTAGTTTGTCGAGTGTGCATCTAGTGTTTCATGTTTCTATGCTCCAGAAGTATGTCGGCAATCTGTCTCAAGTTTTGGATTTCAGCACGGTTCAGTTGGATGGTGATTTGACCTATGATGTGGAGCCGATGGCCATTTTGGATAGGCACATTCGAATGTTGAGGTCAAAGGACATAGCTTCAGTGGAGAGGTTAGCCAGTTGAGGAGGGGAGGCTACTTGGGAGATCGATTGGGAGATGCAGAACAGATATCTATACATATTTGAGACTCTACGTACGTTTCTAGATCCGTTCGAGGACGAACGTTTGTTTAAGAGGTGGAGGATGTAACGACCTAGCCGGTTGTTTCAAGAGTTGTAGCCTCGTTCCCCCATTTACTGCTCATTTTTATGCTTTACAATTGTTGTATGACTTGTTAGGGTAGTTAGTTCGGGAGCGGAGAGGTTTCAGAATGAATTGAGACACTTAGTCTCAAGAATGAAAATTTAAGTTGAAAAGGTTGACCAGATATGGACTTATGTGTAGACGACTACAGAATAGAGTTTTAATTATTTCATAAGCTTCGTTAAGTGATTTTAGACTTAGGAGCATGCATGGATTGTGATTTCGGGATCCGTAGTAGAATTAGGCTTTAAATGGCGGAAGTTAGAAATTTGGAAGTTTGATTGAGAGTGGAATTAGTGGATACCGGGCTCGGATTGAGGTTTTGGGAGTTGGAGTAGGCCCGTGGTATCATTTGTGACTTGTGTGCAAAATTTAAGGTCAATCGGACGTGATTTGATAGGTTTCGTCATCGTTTATAGAAGTTGGAATTCCTTAGTTTTTATTAGGGTTGAATTGGGGTGCGATTCATGTTTTTGATGTTGTTTGATGTGATTTGAGGGCTTGACTATGTTTGTATCGTGTTTTAGGACTTGTTGGTGTATTTGATTGAGGTCCCGGGGGCCTCGGGTTGATTTCGGATGGTTAACTGATCGAATATGAGATTTAATGCATTGCTGAACTGGGAGCCTTCTTGTGTGATCGCACCTGTGAGGGTCTTGGCTGCAGAGGCGGATGGAGTGGCGCAGTAGCGAGGTTGGTCTGGCTTTGGGTGTATTGCAGGTGCGGAAGGAGAAGCGCACCTGCGTGTCCGCAGAAGCGGGATTGTGGTCGCAGGTGCGGAATTCGGTCTTGGCTCTAGGCGCGCAAAAGCGGACGCGAGGCCGTAGGTGCGGTCTCACAGGTGCGAGACGTTCGCCGCAAAAGCGGTAGGTCGGGGCCGAGTGTAAGACCGCATGCGCGAATCCTTGACCGCAAAAGCGGTGCCGCAGAAGCAGAGCCACTGGCGGTGCATATTAATTCAAGGGTTCACGATGTTTTTTCATTTTGAACATTTCAAGCTCGGGATTAGGTGATTTTTGACAGGATGTTCGAGGGGTTTCTTGAGGTAAGTCACTTGTGGTTTAATTTTTTCAATAATTATGATTCCCCATTGATTTCCCACCTAGATTGTGCGGTTTAAAGGTATAAATTGGGAATTTGAGGCTAGGGATTTGGAGAGTTTAATTTGGGAATTTGAGTGACGATTTTGTGTCGGATTTTGGTAAATTTGGTATGGTTAAACTCATGGTTGAATGGACTTTCGGATTTTATGACTTTTATCGGATTTTGAGATGTGGGCTCGAGGCTGGATTTTGAGTTGACGTTTGACTTTTGATTAATAACTTAGTATTTTCTTATGGAATTGATTCATTTAGCTCGTGTTGATTGTATCGAACTATTTGTGGCTAGATTCGGGGCATTTGGAGGTCGATTCGCGAGGCAAGGGTATGTTGCAGTATGGATTTGCAGGAATTGATGTAAGTAACAGTTCTAAATTTAGTTTTGAGGGTATGAAACCCCGTATTATGTGTCATATGATTGGTTTTGAGGTGACGCACATACTAGGTGATGGGCATATGGATGTGCACCATAGGAATTGTGACTTGGTCAAATTCTATAGAACTGTATAGTTGAATAATATGTTGTTATCCCTATATTCTCCATGTGTTATAAAAATTGAACTATAAATCATATTAGAAATCATGTTTAGGCTATGTGTTGGCACTGTAGGGACCCACAAAGGTCATATTACATGTTGAATTATCTCTTAAATTGCTATTTTGTACTCAGTCACAGTTTTACTGCATATTATATCTCACTCTCTATTATTCTTTATTGATACATTATATCATCATTGTTTGGGCTGATTATCATGATTTTTGAAAGCCCGAGAGACTGGAGAGATTGATGACTGAGTGAGGCTGAGGGTCTGATTGTAAGGATATTTATGGGAATGGGGTGCATGCTATAGCATGTTTTATTGATTGATGCCACGATTAGCTTGTTATAGCGCTTGGGCTGAAGGAGCCCCTCTGGAGACTGTACACCCCCAATGAGCGACAGTACCTACTGAGTGCGAGTGCGAGTGTCGAGCGCGATGGCCGAGTGTCTAAGAGAAATGAGAGATTGTGAGGAATGAGTGACTATGAGGTTGGAGTGAATGTGGGAGGATTGAGTGACTGCCACTCTGAGAATATGCACTTGATTTCATTATTGTTGTACTTCAGCTGGCATATATCACTGACATGAAATTTTCGAGAGATAATATATCCTGTTTCAATTGAATTTGGCATGAACTATCTGTTTAAGCTTTAACTGTCAAACTTGAAAGCATGCCTATTTTTCTGTATTGTATTTTCTGAAATTGAACTGTATCTGTGAAGCTCGTCACTACTTTCAGTCCAATAGTTAGTCTTGTTACTTACTGAGTTAGTTGTACTCATGCTACACCCCACACTTCGTGTGTAGATCCAGATATTTTCAGATATGGTGGGTGTTGATTATCTGAGCAGCTCCACCATTTCGGAGATTTCAAGTAACTGCCCGGCGTTCGCAAACCTTGACTCTCCCCTATCTTTCAACTTTATGTATTTAGTTTCAGTTTTTCATAGATAGTATTTTCAGACCTGTGTTGTATAGAAGCCCATGTACTCACTGACAACCTGATTTTGGGAACTTCCGTATTGAGTTTTGACTTCCTATCTAGTTTATGAGAACTTTAATTATTCAAACCTGTGTTATTTCATTGTTTACTTAAAAGTGTTGGAAATGTTTTGCGGTGTCGGCTTGCCTAGTACCACGTTAGGCGCCATCACGACATGCTAAATTTTGGGTCGTAACAGGTACATAGATGGGCATATTTTTCTCAGCATAAACCATTATTTAGAGCAACAACTTCCTAATCATCTGATAGTCTACACTCTGTGTTTAATGTCTTTTTTACCAGGAGGCTATTCTTGTGTTTGAGTTAAAAAAAATTTACGCTGACTAAATGTCTGGAAATCAAAAGGAGGAGATAAAGGACCTTCCTTATAACCTTCGTGAAAGAAAATATGGCAATTTATGATTTGCTTTAGTTGGTACTCATTCACCTATCTTGTTTGTGATCTTATCATCGGTTTATTCTTTTAGTTGCAGTATAAGCTTGACGATAGGTGGAAAAGTGAATAAAAAATTAAAAGATGAATTACAGTTGATAAGATTTGTGTCGTAAATAAGGTTTGCTTTGTTATTACTATTATAGGAGATTTTACCCAAAATATAATCCTGTTAATTGGCTTTCAATGCCGAATGTTGAATTGAATGTTTGTTCTAGCATATTTAACTTACTTGAGGTATTGGTACCTGATGGTATATTCTATATCATAAATCCTTTCCCGCTGTACATTTTTGGCACCAACTTGGTATGTAGCAGTGAAGTTTACCTTTCATCAGAAAAGAAAAAAGATAGACACATAGTAATATCTTCAAAGATGACAAGATTACAGAATTATGGTGATGAACTTGCATAACCTGTAGTTTAGGTTGTGTTCTACTGTAAATAATGCACATACAATTCACCTTAGCCATGCAAGTGTGGATTACTAACATATTTTTATAGATCCTTACATGCATTCATCTATCAGGACTAGTTAGCTTGCGAAGAAGTAAAGAATTATCTAACTTTTGATGGTTTATCGATGTATGCTTTAACGATTTATGTTCTTAACATAAAATGAATGTATGTCAGTATAGTTTATCATTCCCTAAAAAAGGAGTTTTAGTTTCACTTGGCCATGGCTAAAGTAGGTGGCCGATTGCATATGATCTAAAGTTCTACATATTGAAGGATATTCTGCGATGCCATTTCAATTCTTAAAGAAGAGAGTATTAGAAACTGTTAGCTCTGTAATTTTTAGTGTTCCAAATTTTGTCTGAATGTCAGCTCTCTGTTTATTATTTCACTCTTTGTCTTTTCTGTTATGGCCTATTTTATTTCAAAACTCAATAGCTTTAATAGTTTCAGGTGGAACATTCAGATACCTGCAACTGCAATTATAATGAAATCAATATTATTTCTTTCCGTTAGTGTTTAGGAATGGAAATGTTTAGTCTTTAAATGTTTATCGTAGATAACATGTAGGTCGTACGAAGAACTAGCGCTTTGCACTTTCTACAAAATATATGTTGATTGTTGGCAATTGATTTTATTCACAAAGCGCAGGTTTATTTCATGGCATTGAGACCTACAATCCTACGTTACCTGTGGAAAAAAAAACTACTACTAAATTTTGCAGTCATCAAATCACGGATCAATATCCTCCTCCAACTCGAGGACTTCCTCAAAATTCAATATTTTTATACACTGCAAATAACTCTCTGGTATTCATAACCAAAATAGCAATGACCTTTGAAGTTTTCATATTTTCAAAAAGATCGAGTTAACCAAATTCAGTCTGCTTGATATGATATTACCAAGAGTGCTTTGTTCAGAAGCTTATCGCATCATTGTAACATATGGTAACTACTTCTTTCAGTATTGTGTCCATCAAATTGGCATTGTTCATTATTCATAAAACAAATAGTATAATTATTTAAATTAAAAAAAATGTATCTGTTATTCAATATTGTTGAATTCTTCTTGATTTGTAGCATTAAGGTTTGGATCTTTTGGTTATTTTGTTGTCCATTTTAGTGAGATTTGATTAATCTTGAATGGGTTCACTTACTGAATTTTTCATCTAACTTTTTATGCATAGATAATGATATTAAGATATTTATTTCTGTTTGTTTAATCAGTTTGATACAGAGGATAAGCAAGTTTTACAGGCTGAGTTTTGAGGCATTGTTGAGAAGATATATCAGAGTGTTGTGACGTAGTAAGGAGAAGAAAATAGTTGTTGAAACTTTAGGCAGAAAGTGAGGAAGACGAGGAACTCACACCATGACACTGCGCAGCTTCTCCTCCTGCAGAAGCAGGGACTGAGAATCAGTAGTGTACGCAGAATTTTATGTAAGGGGTGTCACAATTAATCGGTAGACGGTGACTCATAGAAGTTAGAGGAGAGATGGAAAGCCAAGTAGAGTATTAGTATTTAAATAGATAATTCTTATGAGTACTTAAACAGTCATTGTGTTTTTGGTCTACTGGCTTGTTCCTTGTATTTTGTAGGAGGGGTGCAGTTCGAACCTGTGCAAACCGGAGCATCTCTTTTTTAATTAGTAGCAAAAGATGCTCCAAAAAGTAAACTCATGAAAGCATATGGTATCAAACACCCGACATTCAGTTTGAGAGCTAGACGGTGGACCAATGGACTGAGACCTGGATTTGAAATGTTGTGTCACTTTAGTTATTTTATGTCTTATTTGTTTTTATATATCATCTACCATAAACGAATTTAGTTAAATTTTTCGGACAAAGCCGTGTCATGTGACACCGCTTGAGCCTACGTGCATCCGCCCTGCTGAATAGTGAAGCAGTATTAGCAAATGTGGAAGAAGCACCAACAAAGGCTTAATTTGAACACATGAATTTAACTGGGGAACTTTCCACTATATTTACAAGTTTTTATTATAATTTTTTTGGGGTGCCTTTTCCATCTTTCATCTTTTACTTTAAGAAGACAAAAACTTGAGCTATTTTTCTTTAACATTGTTATCTCTTTCTTCCTTACCTATCCTCTGTAAGTTAATTCGCAATTTCTCAAACAATGTTTCCTTCTGATTTCTCAAAACTTTTACATTAGTATAATACAATATATATTGTCCAATTTTTATTTTTAAGTTGTTATTTACAGTGATTTTCTAAAGTATAAAAATATGGAGGAAATACTTTACGTAGGTGAAGCTAGAGAGATTACATGAATATTTGGCCTTCACTTTCGAGTGACTAAAATTGCAAATTTTAATTGATATACACTGGAAGTGTAAAAGATTTTTATTATTAAATGTTAATGTAGTTTTGCCCATTATAATAGTTCATTAAAGAATCATGAAAAAATGTTTGATTGATCAAGATTGATTTTCTTTTATAGCACATTAATTATTTAGCCACATTTTTATTTTTTATAACCGCGCGAGTAAATTTACAAGTCCGAAACCAAAATAATACATTTTTGGACTCAAAGAACAAAAATATGTAGAAAAAATACATAGTGACCAAAATATATATAGCGTCATTTTAAAAGACGCTATACCTCAACTGCCGTTTGGCCAGTTAAGTATAGCGTCCTTTAGAAAGACGCTATATATATATATATATATATATATATATATATATATATATATATATATAACGTTTTTTAAAAGACGCTATATGTATTATTGTGGGCCCACAAATAATTCTTCTAGGCTTAACTGATATAACAATAATTCAACTGGGTATAGCGTCTTAAGCTAAGACGCTATACCTCAAATAATTCACCCCCGGAATGGTTTTTGCCTTATTTAAGGACGTTAAGGATTTTGTAAAAATCTATTCAGAATTACTCTAAGTGTTGTGAAATTTTTATTTGTTTAGTTGTTTTTCATTTGTCATAATGTCTGAAGA
Organism: Nicotiana tomentosiformis; assembly: GCF_000390325.3. NCBI lineage: Eukaryota > Viridiplantae > Streptophyta > Magnoliopsida > Solanales > Solanaceae > Nicotiana > Nicotiana tomentosiformis. Next base: position 135,727,144 of record NC_090815.1, on the reverse strand, counting down.
GCGAAAAATTAGGGTTTCATTATATTGGGGGGGGTGAGGTTGTGGTGGTGAATAACTCAGTAAGCTATAATTTATCTCCACAGTCTCATGTTAAGTTGCCACTTACAATGGAGTACGATACATTGGTATCGTTGTTATGTAAAAAAATGAGTGTGAGAAAACGTTCGATGAATCTTAAAATAACTGGAAGATATCCGTATTTTGTGACTCCGCAAGGGGTTGCTTGTTATACTGAGTTTAACATCGAAGACGATGAAACTATGAGAGATTTTTTGAGGACTCCAGATGAATACCGAGAATTTATTGTGATAAAAATATTAAAAATGTACGTCAAGGCTGAAGACGTTCGCAATAATGTGGTTGCGCAAAGTAGGAAAATTCCTCAATCATCGGGTGATTATTTTAGAGCAGTTTTAGCCGAACAGGTTCCAGCTGAAAGAGTTTGGCCGGATCTAAACTTATCTCCACGGGCGCATGAGGAGCGAGAATATAATTTCTCCCATAGTATACATAATCCACAAGTAGAGTGGTAAACTTCAATTTTTCTATTATGTTACGATGTATATTTTTGTGTATTGTATTTGTATTAACACTCATATATTCTACAGGGGGTACCGACCAGATATGAATTTTACAAGTTATGAACCAACGGTCAGTTGGAATATGACGAGTTTTGGTGTGTTAGATCATGGTGGTCCATCTGGGAGTCAGCATCAACAAGATAATGTGCATCATGGGATATCAACACATTATGATTTGAAAGTGAATATATAAAGTTATATGTATTTTTTGGACCAATTTGAGTAACTCATTATTTCTTTGGTTGTGCAGTGAAAACGAGCAACTTGATGGTCATGTCCTTACTCAATTTCCCGAAGACGGCATATTTAATCGGGATCTGGTAGATGCGCAGAGTCAGGAAGAGAATAGTGATTATGACAATAATGCCGATGAGTCTAGAGATGACACACCCTTCCCTGACGAGGGTGATATTAAGGAGGAAATAAATGTCGAACCTGATTTGACGAGGGATCATGCTTCACCTCCCGTTAGACCAAAAGTATACGAGTCCTACATGTCGTTTCATTCGAGGCATATTCCCTACCTTGATCATTTGCCAAGTATGCCAAATATGGATGCCCTCACAAGGGATATTGATGAAATTCGATCAGCAATATGGGATGAATCTAGACCAACAGTGCTGTCAAAGGGAATGCTTTTTCCTGATAAGGCGCGCCTAATCAGGGCGGTGAAAATATACAGCATAAAAGAGTGCTGTGAGATGATGGTATGGGAGTCATCTCCGAATGTATATAAGGTTGTTTGCCGTAGATGGTTTACGGGTTATAATTAGATGCTGCGTGTGAGGAAGAAGAAAACAAATATGTGGGTTGTGGGTAAATACATTGGTACCCACAATTGTGAAATGGACACATTCAGCGGAAATTACTTTAACTTGGATGTTGACTTGATTTCTCTTATCTTGATTCCACACATTGAAGCCTCCATAAGGTACAAGATCAAAGAGTGAATATTACATCTGTCTACCAGGAATATGGGTGTACCATTACCAAAAGAAAGGCATTTCTGAGGCGCAAACGTGCGTTTGAAATTGTTTACGGTAACTGGGATAAGTCATTTGCATCTTTACCCAGGTACGTGGCCGCATTGCAACACTTTAATCCCGGGACTGTTGTTGAATGGAAGCTTGAGCAGAGTCCGGGAATACCGGAATATATATTCAGATACGTGTTCTGGGCCTTCAAACCAGCAATTGATGGTTTTGTGCATTGCCGGCCGGTAATATCCATAGACGACACTCATGTCTATGGAAAGTATGATATTAAGCCGTTGATCGCCGTTGCAGTAAATGCTAATGGAGAAATATTTCCCCTAGCATTTGCTATTTGTGCCAATGAAAGCCAAGAGACATGGACGCTATTTTTGAACCACTTGAAGGAGCACTTTGTCAAACAACATTCAGGTATTTGTCTAATATCTTATCGGTATGGCGGTATTTTAAGTTCTGTACAGCATTTGCCTGAATGGCAGGAACCGTATGCATACCACCGTTACTGTATGAGGCACCTGAAGGCCAATTTCCAGAAGGCACATCCCAACAAGGACTTGCATGATTTAATGTGGATGGCTACAACTGATCACCAGGAGTGCAAATTCAGGAGGCGCATGGAATCTATCAGGCAGGAAGACGAAAGAGCTTATCATTGGTTGATGCAACATGAGCTTGACAATTGGACATTGCATGCGGATGGTGACAGACGATGGGGAACCCTGACTACAAATGTGTTATAGTCTTTCAACGGGTTATTGAAGTCTGCATGTGGATTGCCTACCACTGCCATGGTGCGGATGTCATTCAAATAGATGGCGGAGAGGTTTGTTGAAAGGCATAGAGGTGCATCAGAATTGATGTAGATGGGTGTTGAATTTATGCCAATACCAATGAAAAGATTTGAGAAATACAGGAGGCGAGCACATTGGCATTCATTTTTATAGTATTCCAACGAGCGAAATATTTTTGAAGTTCGCACCGCTATCCATCAAAATTGGGGGAATAATACACACACTATAAATGAAGCCAGCAGGTTGTGTTCTTGTGGGAAATGGTCCATCTACCATATGTCATACTCACATGCCATGAAGTTCTTTCAACATACAGGTTTCGCGATAACCCGGTACGTTGATAAGAAATATAGTGTTGCTGCATACTTAAACACCTATAGTGGGCAGTTGCAGCCAGTGGGTGCTAAGCATTATTGGTTGCCGGAATCATTTAAAATGGTGTGTAACAAGGAGTATTTGCATAAGCTACAAGTGCAACAAAGAACACGTATACGGAACCAAATAGATGTTGGTGATACCGTTTATGCGCGTAAATGTGGCATATACTCGCAAACAGGACACGACCGTCGTAAATGTCCTTCAGCTGATTTGTGTGTCGGTGGTAATCCTACTCCTGGTGGAAGTTCATCTAATGTGCCCAATAATCAAGGATACACATAGTGTTTTTATTCCGTTATGTAGTTGTAATATGTGTATGTACTTGTTTATCTTGCAGAATGTATGAAATAAAATTATGTTTCCATTGCTGTTAAATCTTTTTGATATTTAACATTAATACTTCAATATAACAATCTAACATAAACCCATTTAAAAAAAACCTTCAAAACAATCTTTTTTATATTTAACATTAATACACGTAGTGGCATTTTTTTAATGGATGTTTTAATATTTATTCAAAAGGTCTTTCAAATACATATGGCTTGGTTCAGTTTATGAAGCTTTCTTATTGTACCGTAAAGAATCATTAGCACGCGAAGCATAGCGCAGTTACATACCACGTTATTTGTATTGTCTTGTCAACATGATAAAGCTGCCATTCTGAAAAAGCTGTCTTCTGGAAAAGTATTATTGTACCGTAAAGAATCATTAGCACGCGAAGCATAGCGCGGTTACATACCACGTTATGTGTTTTCTTTTACCTATAAATGACTAGAGCATTTTAGTTATTATCTGCGCTTAACCAAAACAAATAGCAAAATTTTTCATAAATTTTTTTATTTTTCTTGCATTAACAAATGTCTGGAAGCAATAACCAACCAAGGTGCTATTATGGTAAACGTGCGATTATGAAGGCATGTTGGTCCGATGGTAATATTGGGCGTAGATACTGGATGTATCTATACAGGTTTGGAGGCAATGACGAAAATCATTGTATGTTTGAGGAATGGTATGATGAACCCATTAACCAGGAATACTACAAATTAATTTTGTAGTATGTTTGGAATATGAACGCTGATTACCAATGCCAAATCTCTGAAATGCAACAAGAAATTGCGGCACTGCAGGAGAAACTAAAAGAGACGGAAGAAGAAAAAATAAAATGGAAGAGAAATTTAAGTGGTTGGAGTAGAGGGTAATGGGCGGTAGTGACTAAACAAACACATGTATGTGTTGAGTGTGGTATTTTATCTTTATATTTTCCATGTCATGTATTTTTATTAGTTGTATCGAATTTAAATTATGTTAAATTGCTATGTTTGTTTTGCCCAGTTTTAGTATTAAAATAACAAAGAAACCGAGAAATAATAACATAAGGCGCATATAATGCTAAACCATAGATAAAGTTGCTATTATTTACTGATTGTCATATGTACATAAAATCAAAAAAGATCAATGTGTCCTACAACCTTTATGCTTTAAAGCAGCCGCTGGCCTGAGGCGCATCCCATCCCGCCCGGCTACACTATCAGAATCATTCTCATCACGTCGTCTCTTTATCGGAGGATGCGCTGCATCATGATCGTCAGTAAGGCTGGCACGCTCGGTAGAAAGGGTCGTCGATCCAGCAATAACCTACAAAATAATGAGATATTTTAGTATATGAAATATATATTAGTAATGTACGTGTTAGCTAAAATAAATTAAAATGTCTTACCATGGTCTCAGCGGCCTCCTCAATATAATCATCTGTCTCAGGTCTGTCCGTGACAGGCGAGGAAGATGGCTCCAAAAAAATACAGTCTTTAGATATTTATGACTAATCAATGATATAAACACAAATATAAATAATAGTAATACAAACTAATCAAATCCTGTAAAAGATCCTCAGCATCCCTCGATGATGAGCCATAACTCAGTTGGCACCCACTATCTACATCTCGTAGCGGACGAACAACAGCAACAGTCGATGCCTCTGGAGGGTCAGGAAAATACGTATCCCAGTCATGTGAGATAAAGGTCGTGCCCGCGATCAACAATGGAGCTGACGGGGTCACCTGCGAAGTCCCTGAAGTAACCCCCAGGCTAAATGATGGAATATCAGTAGGAGATGACTGTGGCTCAGGGTGGTCACCCGGCTGATCAACTCCAACATCCTCAATAGGTGCCTCAACGCCCCTTTGCTGGGGACCACCTCCTCGCCGACCCCCACGACCTCGTGGGACACCCCTACCTCGTGGGACACTCCTGCCTCGTGGGACACCCCTTCCATGTCGACCACGTGCATGTTGGACTGCTAGCCCACAATGGTACTGCTCTGGCGCCATATAATCAACCTCGTGTCCTAAGTGCTCATCATCCCGGGCTCGCTGCAATGTCTGGGCAGCCAAATCTGTAACCCCCCGGCCATAGTCATGCAAAGCGGCCGCTCCCTCGCCGGTATGCTGCTGCATCTGCAGCCCTAACTGATGGAAAAGATGTAGGCCAATAACCTACACAACATGTAAAATATTAATTGTGAAATAGTAATGTTAACGTTATAACTAAGTATACCAAATAACATACCAGCGCCTCATGCCTCCCGGTGTATGGAACGAACCGACCGTCAGCTTGATGAACGGGATTCCCGATGAAAAGTCGGGTAATGCTACAGTACCGGCCCATATACGCATGCTCACCATCCATAAGATCGGGTGGAGGGGGTGGCGGAATCAGGTCACTCCGCTGGTCCCAAGTCTCGATCTGCAACTCTAGCCATGCCTCATATGTCTGGTCAACCCTCGAACGATTATCCCGCTGGTAATATGTCATAAGCTAAGCGGACGGTGGAGGTACAAGCTGCGGTCGACCAAACTGGCGAAGGACTCGCTCGGTGGCATGATGCTCGACAATATCGAGACACATCAACGGGACGGAAGAGCTCCAGATAAGTCGTCCGGTCGAGCAATAATCGGGCAAACTAGCTATTAGCTCGTCGCTGTATGGCCTCTAAATGAACTATTACGTAAAAATAGGAACCGTGAGTATACGTAATACATATAAATCCATGCCAAGTAAACTTAAGTATAGAATTACCTGCGCGTTCTCCAGTAAATCCAATAAATCTCTGCAATAGGGGAGATTATGTCGAGCCTTATACTCGCGTTCGTATCCCCGCCTATCAACTCACCTCCTAGCCAAAGGGAGAAATAATGGAGGTGGTGCATCCTGAGCTATGGGTGGTAGAGGTGGCTGAAACTGCAGGAACTACTCCCAGGCCCAAACCTAATATACAATTTGGACGTAAACTTTAAGGTATATTTTTATGATGTATGTTATAATGAAGAGAGTAATTGACTATGTTTTCACCTGCAGCAACGACATAAATCCTGCAACGTCTCGCTGGGTGCCCATGCATGCCCGACACATCTGCCTGTACAAGTAACTAAGAACAACAACACCCCAGTTGTACTGATGTAAATCATCTAGCCGCTCAAGATGATGAAGAAATCTCAAGCTGACTAGGTTTCTCGAAGTATTCAGGAACAATACACCTCCAAACATAAGCAGCAGCAGTAACCTCGTGTACCGGTTAATATGGAGATCTGGTGTATCATGAGTAATGTCATTATGCATGGCCTCCAAATGCAGCCGGACGGGCGTCAACGCAAGACGACTAGCCCCAATCAATACACCCTCATCCTCTGGCCGGAAACCGGTGAGCCGATGCAACGTCTCTAGGTACCGATCTCCCGTATACTCTCTCATGGCATGCGGCAAAGCAACATGAAGTCCATCAACTGGCAACCCATACAGGATCTCCACGTCCTGCAGCGTGATAATGGCCTCGCCAATGGGAAAATGGAATGTGTGCGTCTCTGGTCGCCACCGCTCTATCAAAGCCGTGATCAACGACCAATCCAGCTGCAGCCGGCCGATCTCAATGATCCTATAGAAACCCGTATTTTGCAGGCGTCTGACTATACGGGGATGGAGCTGGCGGGTCTTAAGAAAGTCCCACATATCGTCTACTCTCCTAGAACGTAAAGTCTGGGCTAATAACTGCCCCTCCCATATGTAGGAAGACCCATGCTCGGCCTGTAGCAATAGTAGCTAGAGGCAGGTCCCGGATGCAAAGGCGGAACCTCCATGACGACTACTGTAAATTTAACAAAATTAATTACATTATTTTTCTTTTCCATTGCTTAAATATATTGTAATACCTTGAATATTAAATTTTATTTGATATTTTTACTATATTGTTGATTAGGTTGATACATTTTTAATATTATAATTTTATATTTTATATGTTATGTTAATATGTTAGTTTTATTATTTTATATGTTTGTTAGTTATTCACCTATTTTTTACTATACATGATTTAATTATTAAATATTTCCATTTTGGTTCCGGACACAATATTTGAGGCCCAGTAGCACCAATGTATCCTGAATTCTTATGTTCATGATGAGAAATGTTTTTCAATTTTTCACTCAACAAGTTTGTTATTTTATATGTTAGTTTATTATTGTATATGTTAGTTTTATTATTTAATATGTTAGTTTTATTATTTAATATGCTGGTTTTATTATTTTATATGTTTGTTTGTTTGTTACTGACTTATTTTTTACTATACTAAAATTAAATATTTAATTTTCATAACTATACAAGATTTAATTATTAAATATTCACATTTTGGTTCCGGACACAATATTTGAGGCCCAGAAGCACCAATATATCCTAAATTCTTATGTTCTTACGTTTGTTGACTATAATTGGAGATAGTTTGTATTTGAACTGTCAGCTTTTTGACGTATTTTTGGGAATAAGAAATACTTAAATTATTAATTTCTATAACTACAAGGATACTACGCTAAAGGACACTATATTTTACTAAGCTAAAAGGTCACTACATTATAAATACGAGCACTACATTAGGCCACAAGATACCACTACAGGGAACTAAAGTAATAATTTATCTAGTTTACTAGTCTTTTAGCAAATAAATAATCTAAACCGGATAAAAATAACAAATTAATTTAAACACAAAACAATCACGAAAATACATATACCACAGTAAAAAGTAACTAATTAATATTTTTTTAACAACTAATAACAATTTCTCTATTTTACGAATTTTTTTAGCACACTAAAACTATAGTCCGGATAACAAATAACAAATTAGTTAAATCGCAAAACAATCACAAAATAACATAGAGCACATAAAAAATAACTAATATGCATTTTTTATACAAGTTTTAACCAAAACTAAGTCGGAATACCTCAATTTAAGGTTTTTAGAAAGTCGAAGATTTTGTGATTTAGATCCGAAACAAGCAACAATGTCCAAGATAACGCCTTAACTAGCACGTGGGACCGAGAATCTTTACTTTTGTGGGACGGGTGGGCTCCACACAATTTATTTTGTATTAAAAATGGAGGATGTTTAGATTTTTAATTTTTTTGGGGGGTTTTGGGGGGGAGGCTCGACGATTCTGTTTTGGGGAAGGGAAGGAGACGATGTATATTTATATGTATAACATCTTTTGTTAAGACGCTATATATATAGTGTTTTAACAAAAGACGCTCTAGTTCCCGCTTAAACCAAAATATATATAGCGTCGTTTTAAAAGACGCTATACCTAACTGGCCAAACGACCGTTAAGATATAACGTCTTTTAAAACGACGCTATATATATTTTGGTCACTATGTATATTTTTCACATATTTTTGTTCTTTGAATTCAAAAATATATTATTTTGGTTCCGGACTCGTAAATTTACTAGTGATATATATGTCGGTTCAACAAAAAAGAAAAGTATATTTGGGGTCAAGTTCAAACGAGGGGCATAATTGTTCTATATCTCACAGTTTGAGGGCATTTCTGTGGCCCTTTTCCTTAAGTGGGGGATTAAATATGTATTAAGCCAAAACTGCCACCCAGCGTCACAACTTTTCGTTCCATTTTTCATACATAGTAGACAGCTGAAACTCAAAACTTCATTTGGATAAGGAATGTGAAGCCGCAGCAAGCGTAACAACAGCTCTCTATTCCCTCTGCCACAAACAAATCAATCGCTGTCCTCGCCTTAAATTTCTTCTTTTTCCTTTTGTATTTGCTTCAAATTTCCTAATCTTTTTCTACTTCTTTGTCAGATAGCAACTGGGTTTTAGGGGTTTTAAGTTTATCCATCTTTCAATAAATAGGTAGTTAATTGTTTTGCCGCTTTCATGTAATTGTTCTATATTTTTTGTTCTCTTGCAGATGCTTTTGCTTTGTTAGCTTGTATCTCTGAAGAACTCTCTATTCTACTTTGTTGGAAATGCCTCTTGTATGTTCGTCATCCTTTTCCCCTTCATGTGCTATTCCATATAAACTACAAAATGTAAACCACATAAAGAAGGTCAATTTGCACCCAAATGTCCATTTGGGTTACTGTAACATCTCTTACGGTCATATTGCTGCTAGTGGACTAGGGAATGTTAGATTTAGGAAGTACTCGCTTACTAGCTCAAAGTTTGTAATTAGAAACCAGAAAAGTAATTTACTTTTAGAGGAAACCTATCCCGATTTTGATTGGGAGGATGAGGAGCAAGGTGACATACAAGAAGATGAGGGGTCGCCGTGGGAAGGGGCGGTTGTGTATAAAAGAAATTCTTCAGTTACACATTTGGAGTATTGCACCACTTTAGAAAGGCTGGGTTTGGGCAAGCTCTCCACAAGGGTTTCGAGGTCTCGGGCTTCGGTAATGGGACTTCGGGTGACCAAAGATGTCAAAGATTATCCTGATGGAACTCCCGTATTGATTTCCCTTGATGTGACAAGGAAGAAGCAAAAGTTGAGGCTTGATGGAATCATCAGGACAGTCCTCTCACTTGGTTGCAACAGGTACTGCATTTGTTTATGCTTCTGTAGTTTTACAGTTAATTTTTCAGGTAGTAAACTTTCATATTCTCTTTCATGTTGCTTCAGTTATTTGATGTAATTTTTGAGTTTATTCTATACCTAAGTTGCTCTAGTGGTAAGCACCCTCCACTTCCAACCAAGAGTTTATGAGTTCGAGTCATTCCAAGAGCAAGGTGGGGAGTTCTTGGATGGAGGGAGCCGAGGGTCTATCGGAAACAGCCTCTCTACCCCAGGGTAGGGGTAAGCTCTGCGTACACCTACCCTCCCCAGACCCCACTAGTGGGATTGTACTGGGTTGTTGTTGTTATTCTATACCTAACAGGGGCGTAGCTAATTTCAGGCAAGGGGGTTCAATTCAATCCCTTTTGCTAGAAAAATAGGGCAAAACGAACTGTTTTGGTTGTATATAAACTGTTAGTCCCCTTGACATAAGCAAAGATTCTGGTGCAGTGGCAAAAGGGGGTTCAAAAATTGTTTTAGGACATAGGTTCAAATCTAGCTGTAACGTTCTAGTATTTTTTGAATCCCTTGCATGAAGTTCTGGTTCCACCCTTATATGAATATTTGTATGAGAGTAAATATTGCACTTCTAAGATCTATGCCACAGTAAAATCAAAATCCTAACACATTTTATGTGCTTCTAAAGTTGTTGATGTAAGTATCTTCTTGTATATTTTGCTAATCAACCATTTCTGTAGCAAATATAAGTGCTCCAGTTCTTAGAAGGACTGATAACAAGTTGAATAGTGCAAAATTGCTTTCTGAAATAAAATGGTTGTAACTTACATGAGTGGGAGGTCTCATACTTCTCAACTTAGTTTCTTAAAGTTTATTGGACTATCCGAAGTTTGCAGTTAAAGTCAAGTTCCATAGAGAGTTGGGACCAGAAATAAGCTTGAAGCAGTAGGAGGCGAAATATTTCTAGGAGGCGAAATATTTTCTAAGTTTACTGGACTGTCATAAATTTAATAGGTGAACTTCCGGCAATAATAGGCAAAAATAGTAAATCATAATAATAATATGGGGATGTTAAGATGGTCATGAGTTCCAATCTTGGTGATCAATGGACCAATTTTTCCTTCTTTAGATAGAGGATGAAACACAGGCTTAACGATTTTCATCGACATGATTGTAATAAAAAGAAGGGTGAGTTCTGTAACTTTATTAGCTTTGATGACACCTGCATGCGGTTTTATCCTTTTTCTTGAGTTCCGACTGTTTCTTGAGTTAAAGTGAATGCCTTTGAAATCAATATATATTCATGATTTTTGGTTCCTTCTTCCTAAGTTTATTTAGCACTTCTTCTGCCAATACATAAGGACACATAAATGGTTTGATGAATGACTTTCAAAGTATAGGATTTCTAATAATACTGGCCACGGTGGAAGCCAAAAAGGTCCGAAGTACATCAAGTTGGAAGGAATGCCTCATGAGATTCTCTGATGATGACCAGCCTTGAAGCCCCCATGGCTTTGGTTTGTGGTAAGAGAGCAACGTGAGATATGCAGGTTCGGCGCACGTCACTGGTTCGAACCCTGCCATTGATATGCTTGGTATTTAAGTGGAGAGGGACGGACCCGCCAATGGCTCTCAGGAATTTCTCGGTCACCTAAAAAAATGGAAAAAAAAGAGTCTCTGATGATGACTAGGCTGGAAATTATGAAATAACTTGTGTTACCTAGAGATTGTAAAAGAAGTTAGTACCTAGTTTTACATCTGCATAAGGTGGTCAAGTGGTGACTACTGACTAGATTGGACGAAACAGACCCATTTAATCCAGAACTAAAAGATTGCTCAAGAGGGGACAAAAGAGGATATAAGATTTTCTTCATAGGACATTTACTTGTCCTGTAACTCAATGGAATGTGCACTTTAAAACAGGTCTTCCCTATTATCGTTGAAAGTGATTGGGTACCGTTTAGATTATCTTCGTGCCTTAAAAAATGGTTCAGAAAATAAAAATTCTTGTCTTGCACATATACATAACCTCTAATTCTAATGCTCAGTATTTGTTTGTTGTCAAATTTCGCTTTCCTTTCACTTCAAAGCAGAAATATTGGTCATTTAGCTCATGGTGAATATTGTATTTGTGAAGGTGCGGTGAACCAGCTGCAGAAAGTATCTTTTCAAACTTTTCACTCCTACTCAGTGAGGAACCTATTAAGGAACCAGAGACACATATGGGCGTAATGTTTGGGGAGGACAAATTCAAAAGTTTTGGACACGGCGAAGAGGAAATGGAGGACGATGATGCTTGGATCGATTTAGAAGACCAGCTGCATTTTCCTCCTGAAGAAAAAGTTATCGACATTTCAAAACAAATTAGAGATCTGGTGCACATAGAAATCACCATTAATGCTGTCTGTGATTCCAAGTGCAAAGGTCTATGCCTAAAATGTGGTTCTAATCTTAACATCAGTAGCTGTAGTTGTCATATGCGAAAGGTAGAGGAGAAGGGTTATGGTCCTCTTGGAGGTCTGAAGAAGCAAATGCAACAAACATGATATTTAATCATTCCGACATTTTGTGTGTGTAATATAGTGGCTTTTGGTATTGTCGAGTTGATGTCAATGAAATGAGAATGGAGGTGGTCTAGGTTAGGTGAATGTAATGTGATTAACATACAGGACTTATCTTGGCAGAGTTGCATGTGTTTTCTTGAGTTACTCTTTTGACCTCTGCTTGCCATGCAATCTATCTCTAATATCGAACTATACCTCGACTAGAGATGCAATCTCCTGCATCGATCATTTTTCTTCTGAGTCTCGACTTAGATAAAGTGAATTCGTATAAAATGTCCATGCAAAAAAGTGGAATTTTTAGCCAAAATTAACCCTTATCTTTGAGGATAGGCTAAACTTTGTCCTCCAAGTATAACCCTGAGCACTATTTATTCTCCAAGTTTGCAAGCTAGCTTTCTCCAAGTTTGTAAGCTAGCGTTTGCACAGTGTGGGATAATAATGAGTGTGTTGTTATTTGTAAGCTAGCGTTTGGACATATATTTGATTGAAACTTACAAAAAAAAGTTTTTGAAGTTGTGTTGAAAAATAATTTTTGGAAGTTGAAGTTATGTTTGGACATGCATTTTATTTGAAGAAACGTTGATGTTGTGAGTGGAAGAAAAATTTTCACCCAAAAATTGCCCTAAACCAGTTTTTGGAAACTTGAAATTTTTTTCCCAAAACATGATCATATTTCATAAACAAATAATATTTTTAATTTTTTTTTGAAAATATGAATCCAAAATCTATTGCCAAACGGAAGCTAAAACTTGAGCACTTTTAGTCTGGCCGTAAACCAAAAATAGTGATGCGTACATAGTTGAAAAACATTTAATTGTTATAGATTAGAATTTTAAATATATCAACTGCTAGCATTCTCGCATAACCTTAGAACCTTTTATCCATCTATTAAACTTAGTGTACCTCCCTTAGCTTATGAAATTTTATTGCTCCAATAGACGATGTTGGAAGCAATACTTTTTTTTTATCAACTTTATCTTCTCTATGTCCTCCATCCATAAGATTAAGAATATCACACAATTGCGTTTTGGCTTAATTGTCTTTTCAGGGTCGATTACTCTTTCTGGATTCAAGCCATGCCTTTTCTATTTTAATGTATATGTCATGCACAAATTTTTCAGTTTCATCATATATACAAGGCATTATTTATTTATATATCAATAAGTTTTAAAGCTCAAATCTTATCGGTACATTTGAAAGGTTGAATTGCAAATACTTATTTTTATCTACTAAAAATGTAGGTAATCAAGTAAGATAAAAGGTCCATGTACTATTCTAGATTATTTGGTTTCTGTTATAAAACAATAAAAGAAAAAGAAAAGTATTGCAGAGAAAAGTAGAGAGACATAATTCTTATTGATTTGGGATGAATTATAATAGAATAGAACCCCTCTATTTATAGGGAAAGAGTGACTTAGCCACCAAGTAATAATCCCTAAAATCTCTCTAAAATATAGACATTCACCTTAAATACAACTCTATTTATAACACTCCCCCTTGAATGTCTATTCAACAGATAATGTGAATCGTTAAAACCTTAACTAAAATAAAACCCACTGGGAAAAAAATTCTAATGAACGAAAAAGAATACACATATCTAACAATACGCATTTTGGTTGTCTCGTTAAAAACCTTGCAAGGAAATGGAAGCTCGTTTCTGGTGTTTTGTATGACTAGAACGTGCCACCTAGACATAAGGGCAAAGTTCTACAAAGTGGTAGTTAGACCGACTATGTTGTATGGAGTCGAGTGTTGGCCAGTCAAGAAATCTCATGTCCAGAAATTGAAAAAAGCGGAAATGAGGATATTGAGATGGATGTGTGGGCATACCACAAAAGACAAGAATAGGAATGAATATATTAGGGACAAGGTTGGCGTGGCTCCTATGGAAGATAAGTTGCGGGAGTCAAGATTGAGATGGTTTGGAGATGTGAAGAGGAGAGATTCTGACGCTCCGGTTGGGAGGTATGAGAGGTTGATCATGACGGGTCAGAGGAGAGGTAGAGGGAGGCCTAAGAAATAGTGGGGTGAGGTGATTAGGTAGTAATGACTCTACTTCAGCTTACCGATGACATGCCACTCGATAGGATGATGTAGATGTCGAGAATTAGGGTTGTGGGATGACAGGCAGTCTAGAGTTTCACCTAGTCTTTTCAGTAGTATTACTGTATTAGTTCTAGTCTTGTATTTTCCTATTCCTAGCCCCTTGCTATTACACGATATATCATTATTTCTAGTAGGATTGGCTCTATTCTTGTAGTGTCGTATTCTTAGATCTTTGTTATTGCACGTTGCACCATTTGCTTCCGTGTCTTATTACCGTATTGTTACTATTATTTGTTTATTCTTTTATTTTCATCGTTCTTGAGCCGAGAGTCTTTCGGAAACAACATCTATACCATCATAAGGTAGGGGTAAGGTCTGCGTGTACTTTACTCTCCCCAGACCCACCTTATAGAATTTCACCAGGTTTGTTGTTGTTGTTGTTGTTGTTGTTGTTGTTGTTGTTGTTGTTGTTACCCCTGTAGATACAGAATGTATCCTCTTACTTTTGTTTTCTGCTTGTATAATAGTCTTATAAATTCAGTGTTACTTGTAATTCAAATGTTTGGTTAAAATATTTTCTTGATAGAAGTTTAAGGTACTAATGAAGGTCATTATTGGTGTTTTATCAAGATTGGGATGTGCAGGGAGGGTGAAATTACTGTATCCCTGCAGAATAGGATCCATGTTTTGCAGTATCCCTAATACTGTAACAAACATATATTCATGTTATTAAAAGTGATGGCCACAATTTCACAGATTAAATGAGCTCATCAATAAATGAAGTATTGCTTCCTTCTTTTCCAATTAAAAACCATAGGCTGACTATATAGGATTTTAAGCATAAAACGTTGCCACACAACAACAACCAGTATAATCTCATTAGTGGGGGTCTGGCGAGGGTAATGTGTACGCAAACCTTACCCCTACCATAGGGTAGAGAGGCTGTTTCCGATAGACTTTCGGCTCCCTCCCTCCAAGAACTTCACACTTTGCTCTTGGGGTGACTCGAACTCACAACCTCTTGGTTGGAAGTGGAGGGTGCTCACCACTAGAACAACCCACTCTTGTCAATGTTGTCACACAACAAAATCTTAAATTGGTGAAGTGGGTGCCAAAGTGAAAAATTATCATTACTTTTAGTTAATTTTACTTTGTTGGGGTAGTTAAAGAGGAAGTCATTTCATCTTTGGCTGTAATAGAAAACGAGGGCTTAGTTTGGTGGGGGAAAAAAAGGAATATATGACGTCCAATTTCAAATGGAGAAACTATATGAAACTATTTTTCAACAGCTATTTGCAAGGGTATATTTAGTGTAATAATGTCAACAATCTGCATAGTTAGCGAAGTAATCAAAGTTATTTGCAAGCTATGTTGCTTGGACTCTCCGAAAACATCATCGGTTGCGTGTTGGATCCTACAAAAATACATCCTCCAAAAATAGCATATTTCTGGAGAATCCGACACGAGTGCGCAATATTTTAAAGAGTCTGTGCTACATAGTTTGCAAGTTGCATAGCATGCATTTGCAATGTGAGAACATCAGAGACAGTTAGGTGTCTACTTCAAAAGTTATATTTCCACTAGTCTGTATGATGTAATAGGATTTTTAATTGTTAGTCTGAGTATGGAAACTTTGAAGAAACTCTCCCTAGGAGGTGTGCTTCAAGATTTCATACACTCAGTTTAGTCTTTATAGTTGGACTGGTCAGTTTCTAGGAGCAAGAGTCTGAGCTTTGGTCTAGCCGGTTTTGTATTGTTTCACTTGGTAATTAATGAAATGCCTAGTCTCCATAAAAAAAATAGTCAAAAGTAAGTCGCAGTTAAAGGCTGAATCTGTCGGGCCTTTAAGCGCAAATCGCGGAATTTAAGCGTGATTCTGAACAAAGAAAAGCATTAATGAAGAAAAAATGCACAACCTGTCTTTAACTAAGCTTCAAAGCATAAGCGCAACTTGAATGAGCCTTTAATAACACTGATTGTTAGTGCTTTGTCTGTGTTCAATTGATATCATGATGTCCACATTATATAACCATTCCCTTCTACATCAGCAAATGTTCTTTTGCTATAAAAAGTCCTACACTTTAATTAGGGGACAAAATTTTAGACATCCAAAGTAGATAATGCATTATTTAATTTTTTTTAATTGCAGTACTTATAATTTTTCCTTAGGCACAGAAGTAGACTCAAACTTGTGTTCATTCATTCTCTGATTTTAGGAAGTTAGCTTCAGGTGGCGTTGCAGAAGTATTGTTCTACTGCATGTACAGTTCACATTGATATATCACCAAATTCTCATGCTGAAGCTATGCCCTGGTGTAATTCAGTTCCTCTATCCTACCTTATGACCTGATTGGACTCTCCCAAAGATAGATCTTATTTTGTACATTCTAAAAGGTTACCTTCTCCAAAAGTTTAACATATAATGAAAAGATACCATATGTTTTAAGTTCAATATGATTCTAAAGGATAACCAATAACTTCTCTTGTATTTTATGTTTCTTATTATATACATCGCAGAAACTCATTCAAATTCGTCTTTAGAGATTGGTGCTAGTAAATCGGTGATGTTGGATCATAACATTATTAATTCCTTGTATTGCTCCTTTTATTGGATGATTAGTTGTTTCCTGCTTAAGGAAAATGATTGTAATGTAGAGCACACAAATGCTTTACTGATGATAACTGATGTTTGGCATATTTCGATATGTGTTGATGTTACTTTGCCCATGTTTTAACCACTTTTTGATGTTATTTAATCTTTAAAACACCCAACATGGTGTAATTATTGGTTTGATGACTAATTAAGTTATGTGTGACGATTTAAGGTGTTCGGAGTGCAAAATATGAAGAAAAGGTGGTTTAGCCAGAGGAAGAAGGGTTGGATGCGTCGCATCCAACCTAGGAAAACATCATCCTGCATGCAACCTTAGCAGTGAAGTTGGGCCATAGCGTCCGCCATCGCGTGCGAAACTGGAAAGTAGAAGAGAAGGCTGGATGCGTCGCGTCCGCCATCGCGTGCAAAGCTGAGAAATAGAGGACAAGGTGGATGCGTCGCATCCACCTTCGCAGGCAAAAATTGAAATGGAGGATAAGGTGGATGCGTCGCATCCACCTTAGCATCAATCCCTGAAGCCGAATTGGACTAGGAATAGGAGAGCTTTGGCCCACGACTTTTGTACGCAATATATAAGCTAAAAACGCCTATTTTAGGTTATCTAACATATTGGGAAGGGGAAAAAGCCACGAAAAAGCTGTGGAGGCCGGAATTCATCAAGTTTCATCTTTCTCCCACCAAACTTAGTAATTTTTATGTTTCTTTGTATGATTTGTTGTTTGGCTACCATGTCTATGTGGAGTTAAACTTCACGTTCTAGGGTTGTGGTTCTTTCATGACTATTGTTATTCGGATATTGATTTTGACTTCTTGATTTATCATATTAGTTTATTTATTCAATCTTGCACTTAATTATTTAATTGCTTGATCACCAATTGAATATTATCTACGAATCTAGAATTGAACTCGAAAGTGGGAATTCTATATTGCATACAGGATTGAGTAGGGCAAGTTCTTGAACTCGGGCATCGGGAAACGGATTCGTGGTTAGGATAGACATATACCTAATTGCCTTGCTTGGTTGATTTACAGGATTTATAAATGCGTTCTTGTTGATTCTAACTCCATAGACATATAGGCGTTAGGTTAGCTTGAATAGGCGAGTAAGAACTCGACAGATTCTTATGAGCAATATTAACCCTGTCAACCAATAAGCTAGATAAATTAGTCTGTCAATTCAATTGAAGAATACAATAGGATTGTTAGATAGCCCATAACCCTAGATCGTTTTCATTACATTGATATCATAAAAATCCGATCTTTCTCTGTTCAAAGTTCATTATTTATATTTTTTTATTTAATTAGTTTAGAATCAAATATTTTTAGGTTTAATTCTTGTTTAGATAATTAGGA